>NW_004567351.1:0-1020 GCF_000260355.1 Condylura cristata | reverse complement strand
CTGAAATTTTGACTTATTACAAAAATATGTTCATAATGGGTTAAATGTGAAGGTAAACCTAAAACATGGGGAAAAGCATAGACCATAAACTCACTGAACTCTACCTTTGTGATAATGTGAAACCATAACATACATGGTAAAACAGGCACAGTTTGTTGATAACAGCTTTAAAGATGACTCTGAAGTATAGACTCCAACATCATGTTTGGTGTGTGTGTGTGTATTTCCTCTTGATGAATTGATCTCTTTACCATCATTTAAAGGAAGTTTTGGCTCTTCATGTTTTTTTTGTATAATGTCATTTTAACTTCAAGCAAATATCACTATCCACATTGTCTTTTGCTTTCTATTTGCATAGGATATAATTTTCCATCTTTTTGTTTCACACTGAGAGTCCCAGCATCTGAAGTAACTGCATACAACACAAGTTATCTATAGTTTTTATTCAAAACTTCTTGACTATAACTTTGAGTTTAACTTGTATGTTTAAGGTTTACAATATTTTGATTTGACACACAGGTTGCAAAATGATAGTCATTTCCTAATACATCATCATGTCACATAGTTCCTATAGTTTTGTCACGAGATTTATTTTTTATTTGCAACATTCAAGCATAGAGTAATGTATTGTTAACCATAATCAAAATGCTGTTCATTTGGTTTCCCCAACTTGGTCAGCTTATGAGCAGAAGTTTGTTCCTTTTGAATTGGATCTGATTTTTAATCCACTTAGTAGTAACAGATTTCTCAACAGAGATTGCCAACAAAGAACTGTATTTTGAAAGAACTTAAGTTATTTACATTTTAAGTTATCATTAATATTTCAGGACCTCTAATGCCTCCTTGAGAGTTGTTTTCTCAATTTTTTCATTGCTTATTTCTACATTCTTTGCTTATTTAAAACAACAAATTACAGAAGGAAGAAAACATGTGCACTTTATACATAGGAAAAGAAGTCAATGTCCAAGATCTCCAAAGAAGTCATACAAATCTCATCAAAGAGAAAGCCAATATTACAAT
>NW_004567350.1:12907-13361 GCF_000260355.1 Condylura cristata | reverse complement strand
TGAACTAAGAAAAATACTAAGATTTCAGCACCCTTGGTGAGAAATCTCCCAGGATCCCAAGAGTTCCTAAGGTTCTTCATAAGCAAACTGGTTGTTTCTCTAGTAAAACTTAACTTTTGTGTGAAATCAGTACGTTAAGATGAAGGAAACTCGTGGATGATACTTTGTTCAGTGAACTAACAAATCTGCTATGATTTCAGCACACTTGGTGCGACATCTCCCAGGATCCCAAGAGTTCTAAGTTAGTTCATAAGCAAACAGCTCGTTTCTCAAGAAACTCTTGGATGTTTTTTGCTCTGTGAACTAACTAACATACTAAGATTTCAGCACCTTTGGTGAGAAATCTGCCAGGATCCCAGGAGTTCCTAAGGTTCTTCATAAGCAAACTGGTTGTTTCTCAAGAAAAACTTAACTTTTCTGTGAAATCAGTACGTTAAGATGAAGGAAACTCTTG
>NW_004567350.1:9949-10387 GCF_000260355.1 Condylura cristata | reverse complement strand
CTGCCCAGTGAACTAAGAAAAATACTAAGATTTCAAGCACCCTTGGTGCGAAATCTCCCAGGATCCCAAGAGTTCCTAAGGTTCTTCATAAGCAAACTGGTTGTTTCTCAAAAAAAACTACCTTTTCTGTGGAACCATAAGGTTAAGATGAAGGAAACTCTTGGCTGATACTTTGCACTGTGAACTAGCTAAAATACTAAGATTTCAGCACCATCGGTGAAAATCTCCCAGGATTCCAAGTGCTTCTAAGTTTGTTCATAAGCAAACTGCTTGTTTCTCAAGAAAAACTAACCTTATCTGTGGAACAACATGGTTAAGATGAAGGAAACACTCGGCTGTTACTTTGCCCTGTGAAGTAATTAAAATACTAAGATTTTTTGGTGAGAAAATTCCCAGGACGCCAAGTGTAACAAAATTTATTCATTAGCAAACTGGTAG
>NW_004567350.1:5109-9478 GCF_000260355.1 Condylura cristata | reverse complement strand
TGCCCAGTGAACTAAGAAAAATACTAAGATTTCAGCACCCTTTTTGAGAAATCACCCCGGATCCCAAGAGTTCCTAAGGTTCTTCACAGCAAACTGGTTGTTCTCAAAGAAAACTTAACTTTTCTATGAAATCAGTACGTTAAGATGAAGGAAACTCTTGGATGATAGTTTGCTCAGTGAACTAACAAAAGTACTATGATTTCAACACACTTGGTGCGACATCTCCCAGGATCCCAAGAGTTCTAAGTTAGTTCATAAGCAAACAGCTTGTTTCTCAAGAAACACTTGGATGTTTTTTGCTCTGTGAACTAAGTAAAATACTAAGATTTCAGCACCCATGTTGAGAAATCTGCCAGGATCTCAAGTGTTTCTAAGTTTGTTAATAAGCAAACTGGTTGTTTCTCAAAAAACACTTGGATGTTATCTGCCCAGTGAACTAAGAAAAATACTAAGATTTCAGCACCCTTGGTGAGAAATCTCCCAGGATCCCAAGAGTTCCCAAACTGGTTGTTTCTCAAAAATAACTTACCTTTTCTGTGGAACCAGAAGGTTAAGATGAAGGAAACTCTTGGATGTTACTTTGCTCAGTGTACTAACAAAAGTACTAAGATTTCAGCGCTCTTGGTGAGAACTCTCCGAGGATTCCAAGAGCTTCTATGTTTGTTCACAACCAAAGTGCTTGTTTCTCAAGAAAAACTTACTTTTTCTGTGAAATGAGTACGTTAAGAAAAAGGAAACTCTTGGATGATACTTTGCACAGTGAACTAACTAAAATACTAAGATTTCAGCACCATTGGTGAAAATCTCCCAGGATTCCAAGAGCTTCTAAGTTTGTTCATAAGCAAACTGCTTGTTTCTCAAGAAAAACTAACCTTTTCTGTGGAACAACATGGTTAAGATGAAGGAAACCATCGGATGTTACTTTGCCCCGTGAAGTAACTAAAATACTAAGATTTCTTGGTGAGAAAATTCACAGGACGCCAAGTGTAACATAATTTATTCATATGCAAACTGGTAGATTCTCAAGAAAAACTTAAGTTTTCTGTGAAATTAGTACGTTAAGATAAAGGAAACTCTTGGATGATACTTTGCTCAGTAAACTAACTGTTTTCTGTACTGAGTGCTTAAGTCTCTCAGTTAAGTTTGGATTATCTCTCACAGAATGCAAGCCAACAGCCACCACACATTACTGGGCCTGTGGTGCCAATTTTATGTGTGTTTCTAAATCAATGGTATTGGAACAGATATTAGACACGGAAATGGCAAATTACAGTGAAGTTTTGGATCCTATTTATAAAACTTTGGAATTTGAAACTATGCAGATTCTATACAATTCAAATTGTGAGTTCTCATATGTTTAAACGTAAATAATGTAAGTATAATGGAGAAGTAAAACTGAGTTTACCAGGTGGCAGCTCACTGTTTTATTGTGGGGGAATCAAATACTGCTTTTTAGGCCACAGTTGTGAGTTTTTGCACTTTATCACAAAACTTATATAATGGTATGGCTATTTTACGTTTAAGATAAAAAATCTAGCTTAATAATAGTGTAATAAAGTCACCTCAGAATTCTGCAATGGGCCAGCTAGGTAAAAGACTAGTTTCAGCAGTTATTTTATCTTTTCTAAACCATAGTAATAAGTAATATCAGCAGATTGACTGCAATATTTAAAATAACATGTGGAACACAGTTTTCATAGAATGCTGGAGAGTTTTAGGTGTTTCCTCCTTTCATAATTCTAGTTCTCAATTGCTGCTGTATGGAACTACATTCAAAGTTCCAGTTGGGGATTTTGCATGAATACAAATATGAAAGGAAATAGAAATTTGTATTATAATCTCACTTGTAAAGTAATGTTTAGCTTCACACAACTCTTATTATTTATCTACTGTAACATTTTAACTTGAAATAAGGCACAAATTGTTTAAGCTTCATTTCTTTATGTAATACAGTTTTCTATTGACTTTGAATTTGGATTCCAAGTAAAATTTTTATGCAAGACAAATCATAGTTGCTTGAAATTCTAACATCAATAGCTAATTATGGTTTGATATTTGTGTGTTTTGTGGTGGTGATGATGGTGCATGTGTGTGTGTGTATGTGCTTAGCTCAAGATTGAGATCATATTTCTACTCAGGAAATTTTAATGTTTTTCTATGTTTTTCAACAGTCCTTAAATCTTTTACACTGCTATATTTCTGGCCTCTATTTTGATTAAATTACTAAAGAAAATTATTATTTAAATTCAATGTTCATATTTAACCAAATTCTCTTAGCTTTTTCAACTTTATGAAATGATATATGACAATACCCATCTACTCAGAAGCATTAGTCAGTAGTTTATACGTATTGTCACAAAATGTAACTGTGACAAATTGTCCTTTGTAATATTTGAGACACAATAATGATTTGGCATTTATTATTATTACATCCATTTATACAAAATAATATGTATTAATATATTGCCTTATATATTCAATATTTTTTTAATATTTTAAATGTATTGAGATGAAATATGTGCATAAAAATATTGACCAACTTAATAATATTTAAACACATTATCTGGGTGAATATTCTAAAGGCCATTATTTCAATTCTGTGTTTTAGATGCCCACATAATGTCAGGCACAGTTCTAATACCTAGAAGACAAAAGGGTGAATAAGATAGATAAATCCTCAGATATCATAGTTTATATTTGAAGGACAAATATTGGAGGTAAATGAACAAACAAATACATAGCATATGTATTAGCTACAAGTCATAATTAGAAAAACACTAGATATAATTTTAAGCTCTATTTACATACCAGATAAAAATAACTTCAGAGAAAGTTTCATAGTAAATATCAGATTTCACCAGAAACCTGACAGAAAAAATTCCTGAATAAGAGAAGTTCTTTCCAGGCAGAAGGAACAGCAAATATACAGGATCTAAAGTTGAAATTCACTTCAAGGGGATAAAAGGCAACTTTGCTGAGCTATAACGAACAAAATGACAAAGTATTATCAGAATAATTGGATCAGAGGAATGAGAGGAAGGTCTTTATTCTCCCGGGTATTACAGTACCTGGTAACATGGATGTGTTAATTAATGTTTAGATATAGATGGGTGGATTGGTGTGGACTTCTTATGCCAAGATAAATGTGGGGTAATAAGCCATAGGGTAGCAAGGGATGAATTAGATTATTAGATAGATGTCTCTCGCAATGTTTATGACTGGTATATAAAGGTCGCCCATACAGAAAGTGTAATATAGACATGCACATATATACTTTTGTATTTTTTATGTATTTTAAATATCGCCTGGAATGGAATATAAGTGTTGGGTGAATTCTTTGAAGACTCTAGAATAATGAATTTAGGTGTTGGATGGAATCATTGACTGACTTAGGAGAGACTGAAGGAATAGCAAGTTACTTGGGGAAAGAGTTCTGGTTCTGATACTTTTTTTTTTGTATTGGAGGTACCATTGGCTTATAAAAGTACATAAGCTTTAGGACTAGGCTCATTTACCATTATCATACTTATCTCCCTCTACCTACCTCTCCCATCCTCCATATCTCTCCCCTCCAATAATACCATTTTGTTGTCAGTCTAACGATTTGCTTTCATTTTGTTTTGTGTGTTTATATTATTTCCTTAACTTCTTCACATGGGGAACATTTAGTGAAATAAGCCAGAAAGAAAATGAAAAATTGTTTCATTCATAGCAATAATGTAAGGGATTAGGAAAAAAAGAAAAGCAAAGTAAGAGTGAATCAAGAAACTATAAACCTATAGTTCATATAGACATCTATGTGAGTGGAGAGGGGAACAGGATCAAAACTGGGATGGGAAGAGTGCACAGGACTAAGGTAATGGCAGATGGGCGAATTGGTGGTGGAAAGTCCATAGGGATTACAACCCACATGAAAAACGTACAAAATAAAGAATGATGCAACACACACACACACACACACACGTACACACACACACATAATAAATTCTTCACATAATTAAAATCATATGGTGTTTGCCTTTACACTTATTTCACTTAACATAAATCACCTCAAGTTAATTCATGATTTCAATTCCCATTAAACTTGAAGTTTTTAACTAAATATTTTTTTTGCATTTCAGAATGATAGCCATGGGAGACAGAAGTAAGATAAAAATCTGTGGATATTTCACTATATTTATATAGGATATTTAATATCATGGAACTTCATGAACTTCCTTTGAAAAAGAGAATACTTGGGATTTCGAGTCTGTTTCCCAGTCTTTAATTATCAGGAATGTAAGAGGGAAGTTGGAATGCAGATCGACGAAGTACACTGCTGAGGGGAGCAGCGGGCGGGTCAGGAGAGGTCTGCCGCGCCATGTGGTCA
>NW_004567350.1:0-4812 GCF_000260355.1 Condylura cristata | reverse complement strand
CATATTTATCCTCTTTGTTAGATGAATAGAGCTGAAGCCACTAATATATACCTACTCTATCCCTTTTTCTTCCCACCTTCTCTAAAATTTAGTGCTGTCTGAAATTTAGTATTTGTTTTTGGATGATGTAAGGAATGCTCCTAAAACTGGCTTGTATAAAATACAACAAAATTAAGTATTCATTGCTATTTGTTTTCATTTTTCTTTCTTTAAAGCTTCTCCTTTATTCTCCCTAAATTTTGCTTTGCTTTACTTTCCTTTCCTTGTTTCCAGGCAGTGTAGTTCCTATTGTCAAGAGGTTTGTGTTCTCTGGTTTCTTTAGTCCACTTTTACTCCTTCTCCTTTTCCCTCCTCTTCTACCCTTCTTGGGTCTCCACTCATTGTCTTTATTATGCCATCCATAGGATCATCCCCCTAGTTAGCAAACTTTCCTTTCTGCTGGGTGCTCCAGGCATCAAGCTCCTGGGAAAGGTAATGGACATTTTCTCACTTGCTATTTATATCCACTGTGCAGAATTAGGCTCGATGAAGGAACAGAATCCCTGATCTATTGTCTATAGCTGTTCTATTTTTGGTGTTTATTGGCATAGGCAACAGATGGGAAAGTCAGTAAAAACAGTTTGTTCCAGTACTCTGATGCCCTACCTTTCATGAGCCTTGGACCCTCTAGCAATCTGGCAATGTGGGCAGTCTCTTTGGGATGTAAATATGCACAGAAAAGTACAGTTGACCTCTGAACAACACAGGTTTAAACTGCATAGGTCCGTGTAATGGCAGTTTTTTTCTCTCCCCCCTTTCCACATTCAGGAATCCCCTGACGCCGAAGGGCATACTTTCAGTCATCCCATTTTTCCTGGGGGTGAGGGGTAGGGAAGGAAAGGGAAAAGCAACACACTTAGCACCTGAGTTGTTTATGAGTCAAGTGTACATAGGATTACAAAGTAAACCAATGTGTTAAAAATTTTGATCAAAATATATTTTTAGTTACATAATAGTTATCTTGATAGCCAGTCTATTAGATCAATGTCTTCAAACAAGAATACAGCTAGTGCATGTGATCTAAAAGAAATTCAATGAGTGTATTTTGAAATATGATTCCAATTGAAATTATATTTTGAGATGACTATATGTGATATAAAAATGTATATAATGCTAACACTTGATCAATTAATAACTATTATTGCTGATACTAACTGCGATTTGTTGAATGCACTTGTAATAAAGAAAACTTTAAATTTAAAAAAGAGACAGAGAGGTGAGGGTCACCCACACCAACAGCTCTGGCACTGAACTGAACGCACAGGCCATGGGCACCCATACCTCCACTGTGACAGGCGGGCCTGGGATGCACATGCACCGAGGCCAGCGGTGGCCAGACTGGACCACTGCCCAGACTTGCCCGCCCGTAGTTGTCCAGGAGAGCCCGGTGCCCGAAGCAGCCCCCAAAGCCAAGGGCACTGCCAGCCCCCAAGCAAGAGGCCTATCCAGCTCCGTGAGGAGAACGCTCTAGGGAGCTTACTCCCGGGAACACCAGGACAGCCTTCTTCAGTCCCTCCTTCGCCAGGGGTCTCCCTCTGTGTGTGCCCCCTGCACTCACACACTCTACCACCCACGCACGGGTCGATGCACCCAATGAACACACAAACACAAAATCACATGCACAAACAGCCACCCCTCGCCCATCAGGCCTTCTTCAGCACACTCTGCCCAGGGCACTCGGGAAGCCGGGGCTAGTGCTTCCCATGGCACTGGCCGTCTGACATGTACTTGGACCCCGCAGCCTGGCTGGGACCCAAGCTGCGTTTTCACTTCCACTTGTCTTCTTTGGGGACAGCAGGCTTCCTATGGTCCAGAGGTCAAGCCAAGGGGACGGCCTTGTGAAGGCAGGAGACAGGAATGCTTCTCTAGCAAGGGGCAGACACACACCCAAGCAAGGCCCCCAGACCAGCCTGCCATGGTCGGACGTGTGTGGTGGGCTGACGACTTGCTTCTCTTTGTTGACGATTCACTTGGGGGATCAGAGCTGGGGTGGAGGGCAATGGCAGTGGCAGTGGATTGTGGTGAGAGGACTCAGCACAAGGAGGCTGAGAGAGTGGGGTGCAGAACAGGCATTTCCACTTGCATTAAAATCCACCGTCTCCGAGTGCAACAGCAAGGAGACAGAAGAGTTCAGCTACACCGTGGGGGATGGCACCCCAGGCCTGGGATGGCACTCAGGCAGGCCCCAGGGACTGGACCTGGTGTCCTCAGTCGGGGACAGAAAGCCCTGCAGGGACAGGCAGGCAGGGCTGACTGTGGTGGCACTTGCTGAGGCCCATCTCCTTGATCTCTGCCTGCCTGAAGAGCTTTGCAAGCCCACAGTGCAAGCCCTGTGGCTGCCGTGAGCCAGTCAATGCCTGGCTGGGAGCATCGTAGAGCCTTCCCCAGTCACTGGGAAGTGTGGCCAATCTTCAGCAGCTGTCCCAGTGGTTTCTCTGACAGGGTGTGGCTGAGTCCAATTGCAGAGTCTTATGTCTTCTTGGCTGATAGAATGTGGCTTTCTGTCGATGCTGTGTGATGTGGTGTTTGGAGTGTGTGCAGAGATCTGCGGTTCCCTCTGGGCCAGGTTTCTTCATGGAGCTGGCCGGTCAGGGTCACGACCAGCTCCTGAGGCCACCACTCTGTCTGGGAGCTCTGAGAGAAAAGGCCGCAGGAGTCGAGGACTTGTGTGGGGGCCCGAGCAGGCAGCCAGACCTGCCCCCAAGGGAAAAGTTTGCTGAGAGGGAACTCTGCATGGGTGCAGGTTGGCGGCCTGCCTTACAGAGCTGCCTCCGCAGAGGGAGGCCAGCAGCGTGGAGAGGCTCTGGCCTGGAGTGAGCCAGGCCGCCATGCACAGGGAGCCTGGTCGCCCAGGAGCCCCTGAAAACTCACAGGTGGGCAATAGACTGCTGGCTCGTGTTGGTCAGCTGAACTTTTACTTTTATATTGTCAAGTGTATTTATATTATTTCCACAACCAAATATTCACCAGAGACAGAGTGGGGAGCAGAACATGCAGCTCAACGAAGTACACTGCTGAGGGAAGCAGGGTCGAGTCGGGAGAGTCCTGCTGCGCCATGTGGATCACCTCCCACGCTGGGGATCGAACTTGCATTGAAGTGGCTGCGGCCAGGTTGCAGTGCTGCATCCTAACCCGTTGCGCCGTCAGGGAGGGACCCACCAAATCTTACTTTTAAAAATATGTTGACTCTCAACGTTCGAAACATGGAGACAATGCTGGCACTCCACAAATAATGCCCAGTGCTGAGTCACATAGTTTATTATATCCACGGACATGGGTCCATCTGAGGAAATGGCGTGTAGGAAAAACAAGCCATGTCCGTGTATTCATATTCCTTTAACTTATTATTAACTAAGTTGCTTGAAATCACTTCAACTGTGTAATTGTTTCATACCTGGATTCTGACTTTTTCAGTTTCTTTTTTCCTGAAACACATTGGTAGTACCTTATCTTTGCTTTATTTTCTCTTCAAAGTCTTATGGTCTCTAAGATTTTCCCCCTGGTAATTTTCCTACTGGCACTCTATATATTTTTGAAAACCTCAAAGAATAGGAATCTTTTTTTTTTTGCTTAATAGTCTTTCAGATAAGATAGAAATGTTTCTGCTATCATCTTGAATAGTCATTAGTGAATTGAGTTGTCTTAACATTGTGTTGCATTCATCTCTTATTATGTTACTACAAAGAAGCCTAAATATCTTACTTCACATCCCAGTTTAAAAAACTGTTACTCACATGGCTCAGCAGACCTCTACTGACCCACCTGCTGCTCCCCTTAGCAGTGCCCTTCAGTCAATCTGAATGTTGTTCTCCCTTCTCTGTCTCTGGTGAATCTTCTCACTGTTTCTTCACCTCTGGCCTGTACTCCAGTTCTGTATGCACAAATAAATAAATCATATATATATACATAGGAAAAGTATAAAATTCTAGTAGGCTTATGCAGTCACATTGCTTTGTAGAGTTTTTCTCCCTTATTCCACCTGACATTTACTAGAAATTAAAGGCAGTATATGGGATTTACATAAAAAATGATACAGTATCCCAAGCAGTAGATTCTTCATGAAACTAAAGATTTTAGTCATATAGCAAAACGTTGATGATTTTACATAGTTGAGCAAATAAGTTATTAAGGATGGATATACATTTGGAAATATACATTTCCAATAGTCACTGTTTTATTTAGTGAATCTGATACTATTTTCTTCATAATTGTTCACATAGTTTCAAGTTTAAGAGACTAGCTTCTTCAGATGAAACATACAATAATTCTAAGGTACAACAATCATAAAATTGATGACATTAAGAAATAGACTAAGAAATATGACTTTGAAGTAATCTTTAATAAGTAAAACACTGAAATTCTGAATTTATAATGTAAATGTGACTGTAATTCTTTCTTGGAAGATAAATCAGTAGACATATATTTAGAACTAAGATAAACTCATTGAATATTAGTTCTAAATATTCTCCAAACCCTAAATGCTCTTGGTGACATATATATAGGATGATATAGTGTGCTATATAATGTTAGCTAGTTGGTTGATGATAGGAATGTGTGGATCCACACATTGGAAATATTTTTATTTCAATTGAGTGCCTAAGATGTAACAGGTATCAGTAATCAGTGAAATGAAACTTTATTCTTCAATATTTTTCTTAAATTTTTATCTACAACATACTATCAACTATACTCATACTGCCTTAATGTAGTTTACAAATGTGCTAGGAACACAGACCCATGCATTGATACTTAAAGGAAATAGGTTAAAAGCCA
>NW_004567349.1:7220-8141 GCF_000260355.1 Condylura cristata | reverse complement strand
GGGGCCATGGGAGAGCCTGTGGGCGTGGTGGCTCGCGGGGCGTGGCTGTGGCAGGGCGGGGCCATGAGAGAGCCTGTGGGCGGGGCGGGCTCGAGGGGCGGGGCTCCGCGGCCCTCTCTGGGGGCTTCCTGCTGAGCACTCTGCTTTGAGTTTTAGAGAATGAATGGCTGCTCTTTAAGCTGTGTCTCCACCCACGAGCTGGTGTTTGTGGGGGGGCAACGGGGGGGCCGTGTCATTGTGCGGGTTTGGAGGCCACCCAGCCTTGCATCCTGAGATGGGGGTTGGGCTGGGCCCCTGAACCATTGGGTTCAGATTGTTAAAATGTGTACTTTTTTTAAAAAAAAGATTTATTTACTTAAGTATACAGAACTGGAGTACCTCCCAGAGGTGCTGGGGGGCAAGAGGACTCCCCAGAGACACAGTAGGGAGCAGAACAGACCGATGTACTGAAACGCTGCTCAGGGGGGCAGCGGGGAGACAGGAGGGTCCGCTGCGTGCTGTAGTCGCTCCCGGGCGGGGGTGGCCGTCCACCGCCGTGCCCCCAGGGAGGGCCTCTGTTTTGTTGGTTGCTCACTACTGTCCTGGCCCTGACCAGGGCTGGTGGGTGATGTCTTCAGCCCTGACTGAACTAGGGGCTCTAGAAGAGCTGGCCCCCAAATACTGCTTTTGCTGAGGTTTCAAGTCGTTGTCTAGTTGTGCTCAAGAAACCCTGCGCCTCCAGAGCCCTGACGGCTCCAGGCTGTTTGCTGAGCCCTGCTTCTGCAGACACGTGGCCACTACCCCACTACCCCAGAGCCGGGTCTGCCAGAAGTGGGGCGTGCGCCCTCCCACCGCCCCTCCTGCTGCAGTGCAGGGAAGGGCCACCGGGCACAGATGCAGGAGGGTGCGTTGAGGGAGGGGTCGGAGAGCCCCCCGGCGGCT
>NW_004567349.1:4300-5320 GCF_000260355.1 Condylura cristata | reverse complement strand
GCAGCCCTTGAAGAAGGCTGAGAGCAAACACGGCCATCCGCCGCTCCCAGCAGGGGGGCAGATGGGAGCCACAGTGTTCCAGCCTTGGGCGCGGCGCGCCTGCTCCACACGCCTCCTGCCTCCGGGCTCGTGAGCACCAGGCTGTTCCAAGCAGAAAGGAGGCCAGCAGCTGGCACGTGGGGTGGGCGAGGAACACGGAGGACGGGCACGTTGGAGGACATGGGCCCTCGGAACGCTGTGCTTGCGGGTGTGTGCAGGAAACCCCTAGTGGGGCTGTGGCCCTGTCTCCCCTGCCGGCCTCCAGGGTGCGCCCCAGCCTGAGCTCGATGGGGCCCCGGGAAGCCAGCTCCTTGGCACTCCCTTCACCCCTGCTTATGGGGAGCACCTTGCCGCCATGGGTGTTTGGCTCCAGTCTGGCCCCCGGCAGGTGGGAGCAGGAGGTGCTGTGGGGTGCTAAGGCCGAGGGAGGGGGCCCGCAGGTACCTGGGGTGGTTCAGGGCTGGTGAGTCCGCAGAGACGCCCTGCCGGCTTGAAAGCCCAGCCCTGGCTGGTGCCCGGCCTGCCCGTCCTTCCCAGGGAGCACACACTCGCCCCTTGGGCAGGTTCCTCGGGGCATTTGTGGGCACGGTGAGTGTGGGCCTTGGCACAGAGGGAGACGCCTGTGTGCTCTGGCTCACCCCACCTCTGTCCTGTGCCCGGTCCCCTGCTGGTGGCTGTCGTCACGGCTTCGCAAGGTCTCACTTACTGCCCCGACCCAACGGTGTCCTTCCGGTGAGTGCTGATAGCGCCCACTGCCTGCCCCTCCCCAGTGTGTGCTCCTGGCTTGGTCTCAGCACCCGTGGGGGTGTGGCTGTTTTCTGGGAACAGTCACCAGGGACTGAGGTTTCAGAGAGCTGGGGGGCGGCTCCTGCCCCCAGGGCCCTCAAGGGTGTGCAGTAGCCCCGAGGACAGGCTCTGGGGCAGCTCTCCAGACTCGCCAGCTGCTGGACCACAGCTCCAGCCAGTGGCCCCAGATGGGCC
>NW_004567349.1:0-1040 GCF_000260355.1 Condylura cristata | reverse complement strand
GCAGCCAGCCAGGCCCTGGGGACACCGTGCCCCACCCGCTTCAGCCTCATCTCCAGGGAGCCGCTGGCGGTTTCCGGGGAGCCCCTGACTGTGCAGGCCAGGGAGGGGGAAACAGCACTGTCCCTGTTGACCACGACCGCACGCTGTCTGCCGGACAGCAGACCCCCGCTGGCCGCTGCTGGGCGGGCAGCAGGCCCTGAAATTTGAAGCCTCCGAGAACCAGGCGCCGGCTGCACGGTGCGAGGCGGCTCGACTGCCTTCCCCATACCAATCCAGGCCCGATGTGTCCAGCGAGGCCATCCCCCGCCCTGCATGTCCGGTGGCCCCGGCCCTGTGTGGCTGCGGGACCCCCGGCGACCCCACGTCTGGGCCTGACCCGCGGGACCCCAAGACCAGTCCTTGCTGGGCACCTGGGGCGTCTCGCAGGCGGACGGCCCATCTGGGTGCTCATGCCCGTGCCTCTGCTTCCAGCTCCTCGCCGCCGGGCATGCTGCTCGAGAGAGACTGCGAGGGCTTCCGGGACCGCGGGGCGGACGGCCAGTCGCCGCACTACAGGTAGCATGGCGCTGGGCTGCAGCCTGGGGCCGCTGAGGATGCCGGTCACCCTGCAGCCCGAGCTGGGCGGTCAGCCAGGCCGCATGGGGCTCAGCTCTACGCCCCGATGCAGGCGGTCACTGCCCAGCTGGGGGTGGACCCGTGTGGGGGCCCAGCCCTTCCGCAGCTGCCAGGGGACGGGGGTGTGGCTGCAGGCAGAGTGGGCTTTGTCCTCTTCTGCCTGCGGGCTGGCCTGACGGGCTTCGGAAGGTCCAGGGGATGACCCTCCTGGTCCTGGGCCAAGCAGCCGCCTGGGCACCGCCCGTCTTGGCGGGGGGCGGCGGAACAGGTGGGTGCCTGCAAGGCAGGGTTGGGGCTGGGCCGGGCCTCGCTGGGCACCGTTGGGTGCTTGGGGGCGGCAGCCACCTCGCAGGCAGGCCCGGGGCCGGGGGCTGTGGAGTGGGAGCTGCGTGGGTGTGGCCCGGCGTCGGCCACCTCAGGCGTGG
>NW_004567348.1:8246-8806 GCF_000260355.1 Condylura cristata | reverse complement strand
ACTCGGAGGCTCGCCCCCGCACGCCCGGGCGCAGCTCCGCCGCTCGCCACTCCCGCCCCGACGGGCCTTGTGTTTTCAGTGCAGGCGGGCATTCTGGGGGCCCCGAGGCCCAGCGCCACCCTGGCCGCCGCCCCAACGCCCAGCCCGCCGTCCTTCGGCTGCTGGGGCTCCCAAGCCACGACTGGTCCGGGCCCCAGGCCAGACTAAACGGTGCCCGCCGGAGCGTAGGGCCCGTTGGGTCCCCAGCCCCTCCCGAACCCCAGGCCGGGTGTCCACACAGTCCCCAGGCCAGGGCCTGCCCGCCTGTGCCAGACACACCCGCATGCACACGCACTCACAGGCGCCTCACTGACCCACACGCCTGTCTACCTACCTGCGGAGAAGGCCGAGGGCTAGGGCCGGCCGGTCCGCTTCTCCCCACACCCCGCCGCCGTGCAAAGCCATGGGCCCCCTCCCGCCCCCATAACTAAGCAGCACAATAACCGACTTAGCGAATTCAGGTAGAAGGAACGTTTAGGTAGCACCTATTTTGTACTGATTCTACAGTAGGGCCCGAGACG
>NW_004567348.1:2929-3791 GCF_000260355.1 Condylura cristata | reverse complement strand
TCCAGGTGGGGCTGATCCAGCAGGTGAGCGGGGCCGGGGGGGCGGGCAGGGCGGCCCCGGGGGGCTGGCGCTGACCCCGCCCTCCTTTGCAGTGGATGGTGCCCACCATCCAGAACTCCATGAAGCCTTTCAAGGTGAGGGGCTCGGACAGCCCGGGGCGGGGGGAGTTGGCGGAGGGGGGCCCGGGAGCCCGCTGAGCCCCGTCTCCCCAGGACATGGACTACTCCCGAATCATCGAGCGCCTCCTGAAGCTGGCCGTGAGTGTCGCGGGGCGGGGGCGGGGTGTGGGCTGGGCCGGGGCCTGAGCCTGCCTCCCCGCAGATCCCCAACCACCTCATCTGGCTCATCTTCTTCTACTGGCTCTTCCACTCCTGCCTGAACGCCGTGGCTGAGCTCATGCAGTTTGGAGACCGGGAGTTCTACCGGGACTGGTGGTGGGGCCCGGGGCGCGGCGGGCGGGCGGGTGGGCGGGCGGCGGGGCGGGGTCCCCCAGAGCCCTGACGCCTGCTCTCCCTGCCCCAGGAACTCCGAGTCTATCACCTACTTCTGGCAGAACTGGAACATCCCCGTGCACAAGTGGTGCTTCAGGTGGGCGGCGGCGCGGGGGGCAGGTGTCCGCCGGGGCCCGGGCGGCCCCTCCCGCCCACAGCCCTGCCACGGCCTCTTCCCTGCAGACACTTCTACAAGCCCATGCTCCGGCGGGGCAGCAGCAAGTGGCTGGCCAGGACGGGGGTGTTCCTGGCCTCCGCCTTCTTCCACGAGGTCAGTGCGCGGCCGCACTCCTGCGGGGCGGGGTGGGGGCGGGCCCCGCGCTGACCGGCTCTCGCCCGCCCAGTACCTGGTGAGCGTCCCGCTGCGCATG
>NW_004567348.1:0-1398 GCF_000260355.1 Condylura cristata | reverse complement strand
GCCGGGCGTGGAGACCCCCCCCGCGCCCGCAGGCACTCACACATGTTGAGCTGGCGCACGAAGCTGGCCATGTTGTTGTGCTTGAAGTACTTGGGCAGCACTTCCTTGGCGAACTGGCCCTGGTCGAAGACGTGGAAGCTGTTCCCGCCCTGTGGGGACGCGGGCAGCGTCACGGGTGCCCCGCAAGGCCAGCCCGCGGCACTGCGCAGGCTCTTCCCGGGCGGCCTGCCCGTCCCTGGGGCCGAGAGGGCCGAGCCGGCCCGCGCCCCAGCACCACCAGGCTCTCGGGTGCCCGCTGCAGACACCGGGTGCCGGGGGACGGCCCGTCTGGGTGACCGCCAGGCGGCACCTCTGAGGGTCTGCTTGGAGTCCATGGCATCCAGGTGATCGCTGAGCTCGGTCCTGGCCGGAGCAGGCGGGTCAGGTGAGACGCGCCCGCACCCCCACTCGTCTCCTCCTGGCACCTGCCCCGCGGCCCCTGGCCGCCTCCGCCCCGCCCCTCTGCGTCCACCAGAGGCTGCGGAGAGCAGTGCAGGGACTCGCTCGGGCGAGGGTCAGCCCGGCCCCCGCGCTGCTGTGGGGTGCAGACCCGGCCCGGGGCCCTTGGCTGGGCGCGCCCCCAGAGAAGCCAGCACAGCTGGGGCCTGGCCCCCCGCAGGGGCGAGGGGCGGCCACTGGGTGGGCAAGGGCCAAGCCGGGACGGCTCAAGTCCGCAGCGGGGCCAGCGCTAACCCTGGCTGGCCTCGGCCACGCAGAGAGGAGGGGCAGGGCGAGAGGCGGGTGACCCCAGACAGCTGTGCAGGGCGAGCCAAACTGCAAGATGCAAAGACATGAGCCCCCCATTGCAGGTGGGGGCCAGGCAGGCTTCCTGCCCCCCGCCTTGCTTGCCCAGCCGAAGGGGCGGACCTCTGCTGGGCAGCAGGACAGATGCCGGCCATCTGTGGGTGGGCTGCGGTGGCCGCCGGGCGCCGTGGGCGGGCCGAGGGCGCCGCCCCCTCCCCAGCCTGGGTGGGCCGGCTCTGGCCCTGCTCCGCCCCAGCGGCCGCGGCGTCCACCCTTGCAAAGGCCCCGGGATGCTTCTGGAGGACAGATGCGTTCGTCCTGGACACTCACTTGTCCAGGCATGCAACGCTGAGGCACTTCTCAGGGGCCGAGGGGGGTCCGGGCGAGCGGGGGCGGCCCCCCGAATCCGGGAGGGGTGTGGCCAGGGCGGCGGGGGCAGCAGGCTCGCTCTCCCGCAGAATGGAGTCGATGAGGGCTGTCGGGGACAGGGGGGTCTCCACGACCGAGGGCGGGTGCCCGGGGCTGACCGCCTCCTCGGCGGGGCTCCGTGGCGGGCTGGGGGGCTCCTCCTTGACCCGCACCAGGGGCCTGCACAGGGGACGCACGTCAGCGGGC
>NW_004567347.1:0-12210 GCF_000260355.1 Condylura cristata | reverse complement strand
TGTGGCCACCAGACCTCACATTCCCCTGAGGGCCAGTCAGATGGGAAGCAAGACCACCTATGTCTCTGGCTCTGCAGACATTCCACCATGGATGGGGTGTCAGGATGGGGTCTCACAGCAAGAGGGGACATTTAGCTGATTGTAAAATAGGTAAAGAGGCTGGGGGGCGTGTTGCGAATGAACCATGATGGTACAGGCAGAGGAGGGTGGTGGAGGCTGAGCAGGGCCCATGCAAGGTGTGTGTGATCCCTCAGCCAGAGGGGTTGGGGGGCCGAGAGGGGAGGGCATGAGTGTGTGTGTGAGAGAGACAAAGACGCCTGTTCTCATTTGGGTATGTGGCTGGATGGTGGGCATGAATCCTAGGGTTATCCCTGGGTGTGGTCACATACATGGTGCGTGGTCAGACTGGGGTGGTTGCGGGACTGTGGTGCAATAGTGAAAGGAATCCTCAGACATTATTTTCGCTATGTGAGTGTTCAGTCCTTCAAACCAGTCATAGGCACTTTTGCACAGGATACCTGGAAAATGAGCAGGTGTGGTTGTGCCTGCTGGAGCTTTGTCTCTGGACAGTGGGTGGTCATTGTCCAGTACTCCAGTAGATCTGAATGCTCTCGGGCACATGGTTCCCCTGGGTGCATTCTCCTTACCCCCTCCATGTTGGTCAGGAGGCTGTCAGAGAGAGGCCAGGGTAAGGCTGACAGCTATCCCCATCCATCAGTGCTACTCTCTGTCTATGAAGAGATGATGAAGTTTACATCCAGAGTTCACTATCAACGGAGAAAGAAACAGGGTGGAAATAGCATGACTCTGAGTATATAATCTTCAGCGGTGTGCAGTTCACTTTCTCAACATATCTGTATCATGTGGGGTGGAGGGTCAGAAAGGGTGTTCTGAAGGGTCAAGTTGGTTACCCTGACCTGAAGACTTATCTGCAATGCTTTGGACTTTGGGTGGAATTTTAATTCTCTGAGCCCTATACAGGCAGATTCCTAATCATCAGATCTTTTGTGGGTGAGCCTGCATTTCCCAAGGTGATGTCCTGATACCTCTGTCCAGGGTTGGTAGGTTAATGGGACAGGAGTGAGGTAACAATGAACAGTGCAGGGACATTTCCAGTAAACCCCAGAGCAGGTGAAGACACAATGTCAAATGCCTGGGCTGGTGGGTATGCGGTGATTTGAACAATTGTCTGGAGTTCAGGATACAAGGGGGAGGCAACTCCTTCCCTCCCAGCATCTCTTGTGTTCATCTGGAGATGCTCAGGAGGAGGCTGCAGCCTTGGGTTTACCGAGGGAGTTCCATCTCCCGCTCCTTGGTCAGTTCCTCAGCTGACTCTGAGAATGTTGTGTCTCCTCGGGTTTCTCCACCAGCATCTTCCTGTCCCTGAGGCTTGGGTCTGCATCCGGCCTTAGGTTTTCTAAGATTGTGTCTTCCTCTGAGTATCATGGTAGCTTTTAAACTCCCCATATATGTGGTTTCTTTTGATTGCCCTAATCCATGAACATTACCCGAGTCTTCCCCTGGAAGACTTTGTACAGACCAGAGTTCTAAAAGATCTAAGTGAAATAAATTCCTCCCAATTTGTGTAAAGACAGATTCCTGGTTTTCCAGTGGCTGTCTACTCTAACTTCACCCATGTCACATGTTTTGAAATCTGCTTATACTTAACGGATTTCTTAATACATTTTCTCTGAAATACTACTTGAGAAATTACTGTCTCATATATTTATATGTGGCAAAACCATTTAAGGAACAAGGAAATGTTTAGATAGGTCAACGGAGTCATGTGGCCAAATGGACATCACAGACAGTGTCACATAAATTCGTCTCTATTATAAGTCCACCACAATAAAGGGAACACTTTATAGTGAGTTATTTGTTGAAATATAGTGCTACTCTACTTTTTCTTGGGTCCCAGAGGGTTCTATGACAATTGCACTATAATGAATATAATTTTCTTTCTGGCATCCATTGCTTACAATCTTGTAAGCAAAATATGTCACTTTGTGTGCTGTTATCAACAATAAAAATTTAATATGTATAGGCCACTTCAAGTGATATGTGAACAGAGTCTGGACTATAGTGTCTATGGTCATTTCCCTATCACTCATGTTAGTAAAGATTGTGATATCTTTCCTTTTGAAATTTACTAACTTTTAAACTGGTGGAAGTAATTTCAGTATAATCATTTTGAATACTAACTTTTACAACTGCCCACACTGATAAATAAACTGATATTAACCAGAGCAAAAAATTAAAGTTTGGTTTCATTTAAATATACTTGAAGCTTAACTTAAAGTTTTTTCACAATAATTCATATGACCTTACATATAACACTTTCTTTTTTCATTTAGAACTTTCCTTGTTCCCATTCTGGTAAAACTGATTTGATTTATTCTAAGACCAGATTTCTTTCCCACATTACTTTTATTTTCCTCTTTTCTTATTATTGTTCCTTTTCAGACAAAACCAATTCCACTTTGAGTCTAGATCTTTCTTTTCCTGCAGCAAAAATTATTTCCATCTTTACATCTTCCTTTTTACACAAAATGCATCTTTCTTTACTTACTTAGGCATTTGTCTTAGTTTCCTTTATTTGAATTATCTTCAATTTTATACATTAAGTAGAACTTTATTTTTCTAATTTTAAATTGTCAGTCACTGTAAAACTGTGTTATATCAACATCCTTTTAGATGGAAAGACTTACAAATAACTTTTTTATAATTTCTGTAACACGTGTTTCAAATTTCTACATGGTAGAAGACACATTATGTTAGTAGACCAACAAACTTCCGTTACAAATGCTCTTCATGGAAGGGGGAAGTTTCACAGCAGTGACTGGCACCATTCCCCACCCCCACTTGCATGCAGTCACCTTGCGTTACCAGTCCAGGCATGCCACCATCCAGGCTTCCTGGATGAGGGCGGCTGCAAAGCAGCAAGATGGGCATAGAAGTGGAGGTGGCACACAGGAGGAGACACGCATGAAGGAGAGACATGTTGGAAAGCGACTTCAAAGAGATCCGTGGGAGAAACACACACTGAGCAGCAGATCCAGGAAATTAGCATTTTGGGAGAGATGATGGCAACCGTTACCTTGACCTCACAGATATTTTGAATTTTGTGCCTTTCCTTCTGTCCCAGGGCTCTGGTACCTGCATACCCCCTTTTTTGTGGTTTCCTACTAGGAGGTACCTTAGATTTGTGGCAAGCATTTGGGCATTGGTCACCCCAATTCTGGCCAAGCCTTTTTGGCTGCACATGTGCCCATGTGGGAATGGGCAATTTTGGGAGTTTTATTGGGAACCAATGATCTGAAATCCTTTCTTCTTTATCTCTCTCTATGCACACCAATTCTATAAAAAATCCTGGGCCCTCCTGGTGGCTCAGCAGGTTAAAGCACTGCACTGAGAGGCTTAGGCCACTTTCGCATGAGTTTGATCCCCGCCTGCCCGGAGGAGACCACATGGCGTGGCAGACCTCTCCTGACCCGCCCGCTGCTCCCCTCAGCAGTGTACTTCGTCGATCTGCCTGTTCTGCTCCCCACTCTGTCTCTGGTGAATCCTCTCATCCTCCACATCTCTGGCCTGTACCCCAGTTCTGTACGAATAAATAAATAAATCTTTTAAAAAAAAATCCTTCATACTCAGAGTCTACTTTTTTGTCTTTGGGCACACCGAAGGCTGGACCCCTTTTTGAGTGTACAGTCCTTAATTGTTTAGGGACCCTCGGTACTCTTCAGTGGGGCACTAACACTATTTTAGCTCCAAAAGTAAACCTAAATTCAAAAACATTCTAGTGGAATGGTTTAATCAGTGAATTTCCTTTATTAATTTTGATTTTATTTACTTTATTTTATTATTAATCTTTTTAGCCTTATTATTAACCTTAATTTTCCAAAAAGAGATTTGGGAAACTGCCTAAGTACTGTTAAAAGAAAATTAAAGGAGCTATATTCCTTAACCGGAAAACACATTCTGTTTCTTATTTACCTTTCCTGTTTTTGATTTTATGTGACTGCGTGCGTGTATGTGTTTTCCTTTGTAATACTTCATTTTTAATAGCAATTAAAAAGTCAAGGGAAAGTCTTCTTATTAAAAAAAAATACTTTTTTCCCTCTTCAGTACCTCAGGGCAGTGTTTCAGCCCTGTTCTTCCCAGGATGTTTACATTTCAAAGACTGATTACATTTATGAATTCAAGGGGCAAAGGCAAAGTGCAAACTCTCTTCCAAGGAGTTTCAGAATATTCTGCTCTGTTATCAGGAGTCCAGGGTAGTTGTTATTTAAAAATTTTTAAATTTCCCTCTTCCCTAGGGATTCTGCCTCTCAAAGTTCCAACCAACTATCTGTGACTGCTCTCCCAACCTGCAAAACAGCAAGCCAAGAGCAATTTTAACTATGTTTCTCTCTCTCTAACTCAAGATTTAGTCTCCAGCCAGACATGCGTTCAATTAAATGACCCGCACTGAGGCCAGCCTGCTGTGGTGCTCACAGCTTCTCTTCCCAGTCACACTGCAGTTTCCCCAAAGCCAGCATATTAATAATCCGTTTTTGTTTTTATGGGCTTATGGCTGTATATGGACCAATTTTGAACAGGATAACATATACCAGTACCCCAGGCAAAGTTCCTATTCTTATGTAGCGGTGTAGGGAGAGGTGGGGATTCTTACCAACCAGCAGCCAATTATGAGTACCCAATACAATGTCTACAAATCAAATGGGACACACACACCAAAGAAATTTTATTTTTATCTAATCCCAGAATCCAGAGTTCTGCACTGAGTGAAAGACAAACTTTTAAACCTTATTTCAACCAAAACCCAAAGGGAAAAAAAATCCCTGGTTTACACATCACAAAAGATATCAAAACCAAGAAGTGAGTATAGGTGAGGTGTTGACATCTTAGAGCATTTCAGATTTTAAAAATCGTGCTGTCACCCTTTTTTCTCTCAGTTTGGATTCTATATATATCTTTTCTTTTTTGTTTTGAAAGATTTATTTATTTATGCCTATAGAACTGTGGTATAGGCCAGGCTTGTAGGTGGTGAGAGGATCTACGAGAGAATGAGTGGGGAGCAGAACAGGCAGATGTATTGAAATACACTACTGAGGGGAGAAGCAGGTGGGTCAGGAAAGGTCTGCTGTACCATGTGGGTCAACAACCTGGCTGAGGATTGAACTCAGGCTGCAGTGGTTGTGGATAGCTTCATAGTGCTGCTCTTTAACCCATTGCTCCACCAGGGAGGGCCCGTATTTATATCTTTTCATGCCTAAAACTCTGGTGAAGATTCCAGTACTCAATGTCATGTACCACACAAAGATGTATCCCTTAAAAGTGGGGTATGTTCTGAGAAATGCATTGTTTGGTGATTTTGTTCTTGAGTGGATGTCATGGAGTGTAATTACACACGCCTAGATGGTATATAACCTACTACACACCTATACCTGCATATAAGGTAGCTCCTCAACTACAAACCTCTCACTGTACTGAAATATAGCACTTAAAATACAATGGTATTTGTATATATAATATTTAGACCTAAAAAAGACATGATATAAGAGGTAGAATATGCTAATAGTCTATGGGGATGTAGGACTGGAAGTTTCTCTGGGGGAGTTGGTGAGTGGGAAGTGAATATAATTTTCTAAGATATTACCATACCCTGCTGTAGGTTTGGTAAACATTGTACACTTAGACTACACTGAATTGGGGTTTTAATTTGTAGCCTGCAACATTGCCTCCAAACAAAACTGTTATTATGTCCTCAAAAGCCTTGAAACCTGGCTTTGATTTGGCTTCCTTCTGGATGAAAGCCCTTTGAGGTCTCCAATCTCAGGATAGGGAGGTTTCATCCATATGAAAGATTTACTCTGGCAAGTGATTTTCTTCCATTACCAGCTTATCTAGAGTCTCCAAACATTTTTCAGCTCCCTTTATAGCAGCACTCCCAGACTCACCACTCATTTTCACATTAGGTAATGAGTAAAGATTCTTAAATCATTTCGACCACCCAGAATCAGAATTAGCAATAGATTCCATATCATCACTCGGCAAATAAATTCTGTCTGAGCATCATGGTGCTGAAAGGCAGTGTTTCAGTGTCAGCTCTTCAGTCCAGGTTGACGTTTCTCCATATATAAGTTTCTGATATAGGCTTTTCTGAAATAGTTGTTAGTCTCACTGCTTTCAATGAAGGAGATCTTTTAACAGTTTCAACAACTTCATTCTAGTTCAGGATTTTAGCTCTGGTGGAATTGGACATGCTTGAGTGGTGAGCAATAATCATCACTGATTTTCCACTTTTGTAGTCCTTAATTACTTTTAATTTTGTTTTCAGGGCAATTATTCAATGCAGCCTCTTACTGGCAAATTTAGCAGTGGATTTGTGTTCTGAGGGGCTATGATGATCAAAACAATGAAATTAACTCAAACACATGGGGGAATGATCTACCCAGAGACATGGTATACAGAGTGTGTAAGGCTGATATGAAACATTATGAGACCCTGAGGCAATGGAAACTTAGGAACCAAGTTGTATATGCAGTCTGTCATCAAAGAAACGTCACTATGTAGTGCATGACTAAAAAGGTCAGCAGCTAAATTCCATCCTGCCTTGTTTTTGTGCCCTCTGCTTGTGTTTCCGTGGAGACTTCTTCCTAAATAAGGTCTGAGCCATACAGCTGCTTCCATTCCACATCCTTTCGATGTGGTTATATGGTGTGAGGGCAGGGCACGAATTCCCTATGAGTAGGACTCAGATTTTCTTATGATCTATGACCTTGAGATGTGATCTTTACAAACCTTCTCAGTCACCTCTGCTAGTCTTCCTCATTCGAAATAAAACAAGAAGACTGGCTGTGTTCAAGTGGGGGCTGCTCTTCTTGGCAGGTGAGTGTATGCAGACTGCTCTGGGCACATTCCAGTGGTTTCTTCATCTCCTTCTACCAGAAGGAGGGATTTTTCTTTTATCTTCACCCAGAGGTTCTGTGCAAGTCCTGGAGCTAAGCAGCAAGAAAGTGTGTCTCCCCTCTGCATCCTCTCACTGGCACCAAGCTTTGCCTACAGCACTGGTCTCCAACACAGGCACTGTTTTCTAACACACATTCCACTGGCCCTGTAAACACTCTAGGCCTGTGTAGCTCCAGCAGAGTTTCTGCTCTGGTAAATGCTGACTCCGTGTCTGCCTGTCCATCGCTCCAGTTTCAGGGGAGGGGTGTTGTTCTCAACCATCCCAGACCGGGTAGGTTCACCGTCAATTCAGGCAGCTTGAAAGAGAATTCTGGCACCATCCCCACAGATTAGGGGAAATAAACAAGCAGGAGATAGCACCTTGGGCCCCTCGTGAATCCCTGTACTCTCTTTCCTCTCTTAGCTGTTCTCTGACTACCCCAACACTCTCCACCACACTCCATTGCACAGTCCTCTGCTGCCGCCGCCGTCCCTGTGATGCCACCCTTATATACAGTCTCTTAGCTCAGTTTGCCCACTTACGCACGCCCACACAGCACTCCAAGTGCTGCCATCAGCTTATAACGTCATATAGAGGCTAATGGCAAGAGGGCGGGATGACTTCCATTTACCCTATAGGTGTGCTTTCCTGTGACCTCACTTCTTTGAGAGTCAAGATTCTTTTGGGTTCATTTTATAAAGGCATTTTATTGGTGAGGGGTGTCTGGCAGGTCTATTTCTATAAGGGTATCAGTAGGCTTCCCACACAGATAAACAATTCTTGAATATCAGCAGGTGTCTGAGAATTCAACTCAATTCTGACCCTATCTACCCAGAGATAGCATCAGATTCCACAGTTAAGAGCTTAGTTTTTTAAAACCACCCGACTACAAGGCCCCGGCTTTTACCTGAGCTCTGATGAACATACAGCTACAGACAATTCCCCACAACCCCTTCCTCAGACTTTAGGTGCCAGTTACACGCCCAGATTATTATCTGTGTTTAAGACCAACTTGTTATAAATCAGAGGTTCCCAAGACACCCACTTCAGGTTTGACTAATTTGGTAAAATGACAGAGACTTTGGAGACCAGTTTATGTACACTAGATCACTGATTTACTATAAAGGATACTAAAAGACACAAATCAACAGCTAGATGCAAGAAACCCACAGGGTCAGGGTGTGGAGCAAAGATGAAATTTCATGACGTCTCCAGGTACAGATTCCCTCCAAACCTTTCACATGTTCTCCAACCCAGGAGTTCTGAGCAGTCTCTCCACTCAGGGCTCATTAAGTAGGCATGACTCATTAGATCACTGGCCACTGACTGATTTCCAGCGTTCATTTCCAGCACTCTTCCCTCCTCAGTGGTCTGAAAGGGGGACTGCAGGCTCTGCCTTCTATTTATAATTATTTTCTTGGCAAGCAGCACCCTGTCCCCATCCTCAGGTGTTTTCCCAAAAGTTACTTCATTAACATAGCAAACAACAAGTTTCACACTGGCAAGACTTACGAAATGTTAAGGCTTTTACAAATTGTGAGCTAGTAACTGGATGAAGACCAAATAAGATGACTAAAATATACAGTCGTTATAAATAACATCTCATTCTGGAGCGTTCCAGTCTTATAACCCAACATCCTTTCAAGAACCCCCAACTCCAAATGACACCACATGGGGTATGTTATGCCAGTGAAGCACAGGGAAGCTTCTCTATGATGCTGGCAGACAGGGAAAAGAGAGTCCTGGACCCACCAGTGGCTTTTTCAGGTTTCTAATGATCTTTCTACACTGTAGTGAGGCAACCAGGAGGGCAGGCTGCTGGGCTGGCAGGTATCCTGGCCCTGGTGAACCTTTACTCTGTGGGCTCTCTCTGGCGTCATCTGTTGTCTCTACTCCTAGCCATTCTCCACTGTTCACCACCGCTCCACACTGCTTTCTCCATACCGTCCTCTGCCACACTCCATCTTCTGTGATGCGGCCTATGTGATGCGGCCCATCTCTCAGCTGGGTTGTGCCCATTTACACATGCCTTCACCACACTCCAGGTGTCCACCATCAAGCCTGTATGCCCCACGCCCACATCCCCAAGTGCCTCCTGCATTCAAGGCCGCCCACATCCCCAAGTGCCTCCTGCATTCAAGGCCGCAGGTGATAGCCACAGAGCAAAATGGCCTTGCAAAAGCCAGAGCAGTCTTCAGTTAACCTACAGGGTGTTAGGTTTCAACATCCGCATTTGCAGAGGATGAAATCAAGTGATAACTCTCTGCCTGTGCCCTTCCCAAAGTCACCTCTTATTTATTTTTATATATATATATTTTTTTAATTTTATTTATTACAAAGTTTATTTTTACATCATTTTGCACATTTTTTTTTCCATCTCGATTTGTAATCCCCGCGGGTTTCCCATCACCAAATCACACATGTGCCACCACCATAGTCCCGTGCATTTCCCTCCCTTCCCCCTTATTTTTGCATGCAAAATACACTCATTCCTTTTCCAAAATCCCTGACGTTTTAATTCATTCCATGTGATTTCTAAAGTCAAAGTTCCAGCATCTTAAATGAAGGTCATCTAAATCAGGTATGGTGAAACACGAGGTGTCATTCATCCTAAGCAAATTCTTCTCTGACTGTGGAACTGAACAAGATGTGTGCTTCCAAAAATGCAATGAAATTCCAAATGAGTCAGACAGGGATCACGGCTGGGGGCGCAGTCAGCCTGGGCACAGTGGTGAGGGGCCCACACATGTGCCTGCACCCTGCAGGGCTCACTGCCGGGGCTGCAGAGTAGCTAATCTACCACCCACCTTGCACCTGGTGTCTGTGGTGAGAAGGCAACTTGCTGATTTATGCATCACCTTTGGGGTGTCATTCCTCTCTTGTCTTGAAGAATGCATGGGTTCTGGTTTTGTTGATTTGCCCAACTAGGGTCATAATGTTAAGCCTTACAAATTGCCAGACCATCTGATCACTGTGTCCACCTTGAATGGTCTCTCTTGAACATGCTTTCTCATTTCTCACAGGCAGTATGCCTAGGTTAATAATTCTCCAAATATTTAGATCTGGGTTATTATCTGCTAGAACATTCTGTTTTCAAATTGTGCCGCTCTTCTTGCATTTCACTCTAAAATTTCATGAAGAAATAAATAAATAAAGGCTTCATCAGCATTTTACTTAGAAATCTTCAGCTAAAACCCAAGTTTCTGCCTTGGAAGTTTCACCCCCACAAACTGCAGTATGACACAACTCAGTAGCTTCTTCACCCCCTCACAGTCAGGACAGCCTTTTCTGTAGTTTGCAGTCATTTGACCCACCGGAATGACCTTCGCCACCTTTATTTCTACCAACACAGTATTCATAATCTTAGTTTGCACTGAAATACAGTAGCTTTCTCTATAGCTCTCCTCCATTCTTTCTGACTCTGCATCAGAGTTGCCTCTAAAATTCCATCTATGGCACATCAGGAATTTTCTGGCCTTTACTTCTGAACTCCTGCAGCTCTACTAAACGCCAGGTCTGTCACTGCTTAGATGTTGTTGGGTATTTGCCACAGTAGCAACCCAATTCCCAGTATCGACTGGGTGCTACAACAAGCACACAGACAGTAGTTGACACACCTGTCATGTATTTCACTGTGCTGGGGGTTACAAGTCCCAGGTCATGGTGTAGTCATTGTGGGATCTGGGGACAGGGTAGCAGCTAGTACCTTCTTATGCTTCGGCATGATCTTGAGAGAGGTAGGAATTTTCTGGCATCTCATTTATAAAAGCAGAAACCCTATTCAGGGCTCCACCCTCATCACCCTAACACCTCCTGAAGTCCCAACTCAACAACATCACAGAACTGTAGTGATCACGATGGTTTTTCTTTCTTCTGCCTAGTTTGCAAGATAAGCATGTCCCTAAGTACACAAAATTCCCTAAAGAACAGTAGGGATGGCTTACCACAAGGGCCAAAATACCTCCACCCATTTTAAACAAGGGGAAAAACTCAATATTTCATAAGTTTACTTTAGAGCACAGGTCCAGAAGAATGTTCACTGTCTTTAAGATGACATCTCACTATGGTGATGGCACATGGTGATGTGGTGATGGGAAGCCCACGGGGATTACAACTGAGTTGGGAAAAGGCACAAAATGATGTAAAAAAAAACTATTATATTATGTAAAAAAAAAACAAAAAACAAAACAAAACTGTGACATCTCATTGCCTGAATGGAAATAGCTACTAAAAGACAGATCTAAGAACCTGACTCATGATAGATAAGATAGAAAACATTCAGAAGGGATGCTCAGTCTGTTGCAGTTCTTGATCCAAGTTCAAGTTACACTGTAATCAGGATCTGAGTGTAACAGGGCTCCTGAGGATTGCCATATGCCTGGAAAGTTTTAGAGCATTGCAAGAAGAGCACTCACCCTGAAGATTCAGATGAGCATCACTTCACTCTTCAGGTCAGAAACCAAGTGACCAGGGAGGGAGTCCCCTGGACAGCACAGATTACAGGGGTAAGGAAGTTACAAATCCAAGCACAAGCACCATGAGTGGATCCCCACGCTGATGACTTCTCTGTTCCTGTTGTTCTCTTCCACCGGCTGTGAACTCTGGGGTTAACTACTTATTTTCTTGGTATATCTCCAAGAGCAGTAGCAAAGCACTAAGAGCATCTGTAAAGCCCCAACCCAGCACTCTCATTGACTGAGCATCCTAACAGACATGGGGTGCATGAGGGCCCCAGAAGGGAGCCATGGGCTCAGAGGGTTTTCAGTTTACGTGGAATGATGGACCCAGCAGTGGACAATTCAAGAAGCTGTTCAAAGGACAAAATTTGCTGGAAGTACCCCACAAATGCTGACCCGAATCTCTGTGCAGACATACCAACAGCTGGTTTGAAGTACTGAACATACACACGGACTGAAAATGTAGGGGCTTCCTTTTTCTTCTGCACCTCATTCCCCGCACCACTCCAGTCTAACCAGTCACCATGTCTGGGATCTCCCCAAGAGACATCCCTAGGATTCATGCCCACCTATGCTGCCACACACCCAAATGAGCACAGGGATTTGTGTCACAAACACGCAAACTCGCCCTCGCCCCTATGCCACCCAATGCCGCTGGCTGAGGGATCACACTCACTGGGTATCATCTTGCATGGGCCCTGCTCAGCCTCCTCCACCCTCCTCTGCCTGCACCTTTGCATCTCATGCTCCAGCAGCTGATGTCAGCACCTTTACGCGCCCCATGCTGACATCATGGCTCTT
>NW_004567346.1:12129-12933 GCF_000260355.1 Condylura cristata | reverse complement strand
TGTCTTTTTCTTGCTTCAGCTAGTGAAACAGGGGCAGAGAAGGTGACAGAAGAGCAGTGAGGCAGGAGGCTGCCTGGAGGGATGGAACAGCCACCCCAGCCCAGGCTCTGAGACCAGAGAGCGGCAAGAAGCCCCCAAAGACAAAAGGTCAAAAGCCAAAACCAAGGGCTATAGCGATACAACATCCACACAATAGGGGTCTCCTGGGCTATCCCCCAACAGAGGACAGTGCCGATAAGCGGCCAGGTCACTGTGTGCTGTCACCTGCTCCGCTAGTGCAAGAGACCTCAGGTGCAGGAACAACCAGCTTGGGGTTTATTTTACAAACAGGGGAGCTCACT
Organism: Condylura cristata; assembly: GCF_000260355.1. Classification (NCBI taxonomy): domain Eukaryota; kingdom Metazoa; phylum Chordata; class Mammalia; order Eulipotyphla; family Talpidae; genus Condylura; species Condylura cristata. The sequence goes on along the minus strand of NW_004567346.1, from coordinate 12,592 downwards.
GTATCCACAAGTGGCAACTCTCGCCCAGGCAGCATAAGTGATGTCACCGCCAGTCAGCAGGGGTGCTGGACAGCAGTGGCAATGTCAGGCGATGTCAGAGACAGGACCAAGGCCCAGTCTGTGACAGCCCTTCGGCTTCTCTTCCCCAAAAGGGGCACCAAGGCCCTGGGCCCTGTGTCTTGAGCTGTTTGTTGCTGTATAACCCAACTCAAAAAGAGCTGTGAGCACTGGGTGTCTCTGACACCCCTCTGAGAGATCAGTATTGACCATCCCCATTGGCCAGTGCTGTCCAGCACTGCTGCTGACCGGCAACGACCGTCACCGATGCTGCCTGGGTGAGAGAGCAGCCGGTTGTGGATACAGTGAGCTCTTGGCTTCCCCTGTTGCAACATTAACCCCATGCCTGCTGTTCCTGGACCTGAGGTCGCTTGCAATAATGCGTGCGGGTGAGAGCCCACAGACC
>NW_004567346.1:9494-10036 GCF_000260355.1 Condylura cristata | reverse complement strand
CATATGGCCTTTTATCCCACTATTTGAGGACTTTCATCATACATGGATGTTGAATTTTGTCAAATGTTTTCTTAGCATCTATTGATATGGTCATATGGTTTTCATCTGCTGGTAAATTGCATGAATTGACTTGCAGGTGTTGACTCCTTGTGTCCCTGCAACAAGTCCCTCTTTGTCATGGTGTAGGATCCTTTTAATGTATTGCTGGATTTGGTTGCTAAGATTTCAATGAGGATTTTTGCATTTGTGTAAATTAAGTATTTTCTTTTTATGTGTTGTCTTTGTTTGGTGTTGGTATATTGTTGGCCTCCTAAAATGTATTTGGTAGTTTTCCTTTTTTCTTGAGAGTGTAGGATAGGCATTAGTCTTTGAGCATTTAGTTAACCTCATTTGTGAAATCATCTGATCCTGGAATTTTGATGCATGTCTCAATTTCACTGCTTATAAATAATTTTTCTATTTCTTTGTTTGACTTTGTATGCTTGTACAGACAGTTCCCAAGAATTTGTCTATCTCATCTAGATTGTTAAATTTGTTTGCAT
>NW_004567346.1:8955-9394 GCF_000260355.1 Condylura cristata | reverse complement strand
TTTAAAAAAAAAAAAGTTAGTGGACCTCCCAGGTGGCACAGGAGTTAAAGACAGCAATATCAAGCTATTGCCAGACATTACAGCACAAGTTCGATTCCCCTGCCTACCGGGGATGTGACCCACATGGCCCAGCAGAACTCTCCTACCTCACCTACTGCTCTCTTCAGAAGTGTATTTCAATACATCTGCCAGTTCTGCTCTCTACTGTCTCTGGTGAACCTCCCTGCCCCCCACACACACCTCTGGCCTGCATCCCAGTCCTTGCATGCTTATGAAATAAATAAATCTTTTTTAAAAAATGATGTTAGCTGTGGGTTTGTCATTTATGGCTTTTATTATGCTAACATATGGCCTTTTATCCCACTATTTGAGGACTTTCATCATACATGGATGTTGAATTTTGTCAAATGTTTTCTTAGCATCTATTGATATGGTCATA
>NW_004567346.1:2467-3985 GCF_000260355.1 Condylura cristata | reverse complement strand
GGCTTTCCCAGCACCCTTTATTGAAGAGACTTTCCTTGTTCCTGGGCTCTCTGCCCATTTATCATATACTAGTTGACCATATAGTTGTGATTATTTCTGGGTTTTCAATTTGATTCTGTGGTCTGTGTCTGTGGGTCCTTTCCATCCGATTGTTCATTCAGTCCTCTTACAATGAACCAGAGATCATTGAGTAAATGTGTTTGCTGAGCCCTGTGACTCAATCTTGTCAGCATGTCAGGCCCATGAGGGGTTCAGGGGAGCCTCTGAGATAGCCAGGTGCTCACAGTCACTGGGCAGCTGACGGGCAGGAATGGGGTAGGGGCTGCTGGAAAACAAAAATCCACTGAGTTAGTTTTAAGCATCGAATTGGCTTTATTAAACAATCTCTGATTAGGCAGCATCCCACTCAGCAAGTGAAAAATTCTTACCCCCTTACCAAGAAATACTCCCTGGCTTCCTCTAGGGGTCTCCTGGGGCCCAGGTAATGCACCGGAAGGGGTGGAGAGATGCTTCCTGCTACAGATGCCCCCCAGAGCCCTGATCTCAGGCAGCCTCGGGCTGCAAGGGGAGGTCCTCGCGTCGGTGGGGGTGGAGACAGCTGGCCCTTGCAGCTCACTGAGGGTTGACATGACTGCAGCTTAGACTGACACGTGTGCCCAGTGTTAGGCTGGGTAAAGGGGTTTTGGTCTGCGTCTGACACAGGTGGAAAAGAAGCTGGTGCTGAAACTCAGAGGCAGGACACAGCGAGCAGCAGCTTTCCAGCTAACTTTAATAAGCATGGGAAATGCTTGCTTAGAGGGACAGAGGATGCGTGTGCTTTTCTTTTTCTGAGAGTCCTGAAAGAGGAGGAGGAAGGCAGGTGTTTTAATCCACAATCTTGGGAGGAGCTGTCTACCTTGTGCTAGTGGTTACTTCTGGGATCTTGAAGTGAGCCCCTAAAATCAATTTAAGGCTATCTATAGCAGAGACCTCACAATTGTCTTGAGAGGAATGACTATTTTTCATGGCTTATATAAATCTAAGGGGATTTTTCTTTTAGTTATTTTTTTTTAAGATTTATTTATTTGTGCATACAGAACTGGGGTACAGGCCAGAGGTGTGGAGGGTGAGAGGATTCACCAGAGACAGTGGAGAGTAGAACACACACACGTACTGAAATACACTGCTGAGGGGAGCAGCGGGCAGGTGATGAGAATCTGCTGTGTCATGTGAGTCACCAACCTGGCCAGGGATTGAACTTGAACTCATGCTGCAGTGACTTCAGATAGCTTCATAGTGCTTTAGCCCATTGCACCACCAGGGAAGGTCCTGGTGACCTGTTTTTTAATGGGTAATGTGAGTCAGCTTCCTGGCTGAGGATTGAACTCATGTTGTAGTGGCTGCAATAGCCTCTCAGTGCCGCACTTTAGCCCATTACGCCACCAGGGAGGTCCCAGTTTTGCAGTTTCTAATCCTCATTCAGTTTCATGAGAAACCTGTATTTCTAAATTGTCAGAGTCCTTCCCTGTAAATCCCTCT
>NW_004567346.1:0-517 GCF_000260355.1 Condylura cristata | reverse complement strand
TTCACCAGAGACAGAGTGGGGAGCAGAACAGGCAGATCGAAAAAGTACACTGCTGAGGGGAGCGGCGGGCGGGTCAGGAGTCGTCTGCAGCATCATGTGGTCTCCTCCGGGGCAGGCGGGAATTGAACTCATGTGGAAGTGGCTTAAGCTTCTCAGCACTGTTCTTTAACCCACTGCGCCGCCAGGGAGGGCCCCATATAGTATAATTTTTAAGGTGACATAAAACACATTTTACTGTAGACACATAATTCTTATAGTCTACAAGAAGTCAAAAGTAAATCTAAAAAAATCAGTAACTAGTATTTCAGGAGAGTGACTTCCTATTTTTAAACTTGGTAAAACCTTTATTTTTCTGAAGAGATTTGGGAAACTAATAAGAGATAAAGATTTAAAATGGAGTTACCTGGGCTCTCCCTGGTGGTGCAACAGGTTAAACACAGCACTATGAAGCTAGCTGCTTTAGCAGGAGATCAATCCCCAGCCAGGGAGGTGACCCACATGGCGCACCTCCTGTCCC
>NW_004567345.1:11134-12193 GCF_000260355.1 Condylura cristata | reverse complement strand
CGGCCACCGCCTGTCTCGCCTACACACACTTCCATTGCTGCTGCTGTCGTGTCACAACGAGAAAGCGTTTAAGACAAGACTCTTATTTTCTTGAACCTTAAATTCCTTAGTTTTCTTCACTATTCATTTATGCAAAGTTTTGAAGTTCAAAGCCATAGTAGCTGACTCAACCGCACCCATGGTGCATAACAAAACGGAAAAACCTCATCAGAGAAATCAAAGGTGGCTGTGTGGGGGAAGGGGGGGCCTGGATGCACCCCGCAGGCTGCACCCCAAAAGGGGGGACCCGGACTCAGGCGCTGACCCAGCTGTCACTGAGGGGCCACCGGGCGTCTCGCCTCTGCAGCTGCTTATATTATCAAGGACTTTCATTTGTGATAGACTGCACAATAAGCGCTGAAAACCTTAGGCCACTGATTCCTGCGGTAATTCAGACATGCTGAGCTCTTCAAAATAAATGTTCGAAAACAGCACACACTGCAGATTGCAACTGTAACATAAAACAAATGTTAAAATGTTAACATCTTTCCTGAATATATTGTAGTGTATTAATTGTTGGTCTTGGTAATGCAGCTTATTAGTTTTGCATAATTTAAGTTTTAATTCGTCGTTTAATTTTTAATCAAGTGGTTTTTCTCCTCGAGAAGGGCTTCCGGCTCGAATGTTCGCCACTAAACATGGTGTGTGCAGAACGGCTGAGGGCGCGCACGCACCCTGCCGTATGTTATGTGACTTCTCGGGGCGCTCAAAGACGGAAACAGCCGCTAACAGTTTATAGTCGGAAAACCAGCACCACGGTGCTCTGGCGTTAACCCTTAAGTAATTTAAGCTCCAAGACAAGGTCAAGACAGGGAAGACCTGAATAACAGAGCAGAAGCAAATCCCTCGCTCCGCCAAGAGCCCTGTCACGTCGTGGCCACAAACCGTGACGCTCTTCCGGGGACACCAGCCCCCATGTTAGGCGCGCACTCGCCTGTTTCTCCGCGCCGAGCCCGCGGGGTGTGCGCCCGAGGGGCACATTCTCCTCACAGGGGCGGCGAGGCTGTGCACGCTGCCCAC
>NW_004567345.1:4513-10339 GCF_000260355.1 Condylura cristata | reverse complement strand
ACGTGTTTTGTTCCCTGTTTGAATGTACATGATCACACTATTCAGAACAGAAAAAAATTACTTTTTTTTAAGATTTATTTATTTGTGCATCCAGAACTGGGGTGTAGGCCAGTGGGGCAGGGGCGGCGGTGAGAGGCTTCACCAGAGACAGAGCGGGGAGCAGAACAGGCCGACTGATGAAGCCACGGCTGAGGGGAGCAGCGGGCGGGTCAGGAGAGGTCTGTGCGCCCTGTGGGTCAGCTCCGGGGCAGGCGGGGCTCGAACTCATCTGAAGCGGCTCTGGCTTCTCAGTGCTGCGCTTTAACCCGCTGCGCCACCAGGGAGGGCCCCGAATTACTTTTTCAAAGCCGGGATGACTGAAAAGCCCGGCAGATGGACGGCTGTGAAGGCCGCGGCACGCTCCTGGCCGCTCTGCTTGGCTCCGCAGCAGCCACAGGCAGCAAGGTGCCCTCAGCCTGACCCTTCACCGCACGACGAGAAGTCACAGGACTGTTCTGGGCACCGTCCCCCTCGTCGCTGGCCCTTCAGTCACCGACCTCGCCTCTATCCTACGGGGAAGGAAGCGCCAGCTGAGCAGTAACGACGGCGCCTAGTGACCGGCGCAGAAACGGGGCCTGCGAGCAGGGTGACCACCTTTCCGACAGCGGCCAACTCCTACGCTGCGCCCTCAAATTTCTGGTGTGCAAATTTCTTATCTACACGTTTGTAATCAAGTCAGCAAACGAGATACTGAAAATGACAACCCCAATTTCACAAGGTAGGAAATCAACAGCCAGTGAAGAGCAGATGAGCACGCGTAGCACAAAGCCGTGGGGAACAAAGGGAAAAGCGCCCCGCCGTCCCGCCAGCTGGGCGAGCCCCCCGGCACACGCGGCTGGCGGCTGGCGGGACGCGCCGTCTGCGCCACACAGCCCTGAGCGGCTGCGCGCTCTCGGCTTTCGGCAGCAGGAAGCGAACCGGACTGCGGAGAGCGAAGGGCGGCGGGGACGCGAAGAGGAGCAGAGCGCCAGGCTGGAGCAACAGGCTGGAGCAGTCAGCGCACAGTGACGGGGCAGAAGCGTCCGGCCTGTCCCGGCGCACACTGGGGCCGAGCCCAAGCTTCAGACGGGCAGCGTCTTCCCCAGAGCATCCTGACGACCAAAGGCAGCGGGCAGCTCATCCTCCAGCAATGAGCTCTCCCCCAGACAGGAGAGGCAAGATGTCAGCCAAAAAAAAGAGTTAAGTTTTGCAACCTATATTGACAGCTAACAAATTTTTCTGACGTTTTTCTATCTCTCACCCCAGAGCCATCCTTGTAAGCAACCTGACAAAAGTGGCAGACGGTAAAATCAGCAGTAGGTCAGGATGACAAGCAGCTTTAAACCAAACTTCAATAACGTCTTTGAAAAGGAGTAAAACATAAGCTCAAAAGGAAGCAAGAGCCACTGAGGTGTACTGAAGACAAGTGGATTTACGCGGGAAGCACAGGGCCAGCACAGGGCCCAAGAGAGCACACCTCATCCAGGGAGACACCAGTCAACTGGAGGCTCCAAAGCCCGGGAGGGAGCTGCCCGAGGAAATACAACTCACAAAGGGAGTCCCCCTGGGTGCTGGGTGGAGCGCTAGGCCAGCCCAGGTGAGAGACAGTCCCTGAGGCAGGAAGACCAGGGGAGCAGGAAGAAGCCACCAGCGAACCAAATGGCAATTACAGTCAGTGCGGGAAGCTGCGAGTTTTGAACACAGTGGTGAACTTTCTTCAAACAACTGAAGAATTGGAAAAGACAGGGGGAAGTGCCACACTTTACCAGGGGTTACATCCACCCTAGAGCGACGGGTACTCGGGACTCGCCCTGAAAGACTTAAAAACAAATGTCCAGACAATGAAAGTAATTCTCAAGTGATGTAGGTGCTACCAGAATGTTGTTTAGACAAACATTACGGAAGAAAGCACATGCATCCCAAAACGGTCAGTGTCCAAAATCCAGTCAGAAATTACCAGACATTTAAAAAACAACAAAAGTACAAGTCAGTCAAGGGACAACCTGCACACAACACAGGACCACTCCTGTCATTAAAATACCGTGTGAACGCGCAAGCCCATTTTAAAGGACACAATTTTCTGAGGAGACTGCAAGCTGGAAAAATAAATCTAGGAAGAAGTGTGCACAAGTCCAGAAATCCGTGTGGCCGTATCAGAAATCCTGTCCTATACGCAAGTCTGGCCTGAGGTTCGGGAGAAGGGTTCCAGGAGGGAGGGTAAGGGAGGAAACAGACCAAAAGGTGACGAGATCATGAGCTGAACTTCCCAAACTGTGAAACAAAACAGCACTCATACACCCAAGAAATTTAACAAACTAAGGCTGGAGCGACACAAACGAAGCACACCCTGCTTCTCCAGGGCAGGCAGCAGACCCTCCGCCCTAAAACAGCAGACCACCCGAGGAGGGGAGCGGAAAGCGCCCCCTTCCCGGAGGAAGAACAGGACGCGAGCTTGTCCCGAGGACCTCAGAGGGATCTGATGGCAGCAGGAGAGGGCAGGGAAGTGGCCAAGGCAAGGGTGGCAGTCCTTGGGGCAGGAGCGTCCACAAGGACATCCCGGTGCGAGGGACCGGCCAGCAGGGGGCTCACCACGCAGAGCTGCCCCCTGCAGCCTCAACCCCAGCTCCACAGGGCCAGCAGCCAGCCGCCCCTGGGGCTGACCAAGTACACAGGCAGAAAGAACACCAGCTCCCACTCGGGAAGCAGAGGCAGCTGCCACGCAGGGGAGCGACGCGCATCCCACACAAAGCTAGGGAGGCCAGTGGCAAAACCGGACGCCTCTCGGCTCCTGACTGGCCGGAAGACACCCCCGGCAGCGGCCTGGCTGACTAAGACGCCGGGCCCACATCCAGGGCCAGAGACTCCAGCACTGAAAACGGTTCAAGTAAAATTTTTCAGCTTTACAACAGGGCAAAAGTGACACACGTTCCGCAGAAACCACGCTTCCGATTTCAGAGCTGGCTCTTCCAGGGCTAAAACCCGCTGGGAAACTGCCGGGGTACTGAGAGGCTGAGAGGCGGGGCCCGGGGAGTGGGGGGGGCTGGGCGGGGGTCCGGGGTGGGGGACAGGAGGGGCCACGGCGGCTGGCGCCTGGCCACGGAAACGAGCGCCCGTGGCCAGCGTTTTCAGATTAACACTTCCAGCTGAGAAGAGCTCATCGGGACAAACTCTGCTCAAGGCCAAGAAAGAAAACGCCACGGAAACGTTATTTTTTGCAGTGTGTTCTGAGCCACACGTGACATCAAACGTCTGATCAGAAATCTAACACCAATTTTATAGTTTTAAGTGTTTCTAGCTCGAAAAAGAAAAGCTCCACAATCAGTCCATCCTAAGAAACTGGAAAAGGAACAGTAAACTAAACCCAACGAGGAATGAAAGAAATAATAATAAAACGAACAGAAAAAAATCAGTGAAACCAAAGACGATTCTTTGAAAAGGTTGGTAAAACTGGCAAGCTTTTTGAGCTGAAGTGATCAGGAACTATGAGATGCTATGAAAATAAAAGAGAAGCATAATAATTAGCTATAAAAACAAAGACCTATAAGAGAACAAAGAATATTACTTCTAAAAAGACTGAACACATCAATGACGATGAAAGTTAAAAAATGTTTTAAATTTTAATTTAAAAAGGTCAGCTTCTGATCCTGAAATACCAAGTATGGAAAGAATGTTAGTATTGGTTTTAGAAATGTATTTGTTTAAGTCTATGAAAGGTGAACAAGTACAAATGTGATTTTAAATTAATAGTTTTCTCTTCAATATAGAATAAATTCAAACCACTCTCACTGAAAACTAGAAAATTAACTCTAAATAAAAATAAAAATATATCAAAATGCAATTTTCCCCTAAACCAATCACTTGGCAGTATAAGAAAATAATGAAAAAATCCTAGCTAAAATAAATGAAAAAATGTCCAAATTTAAGGAGACATTTTGCTCAATAAATGTTACTGCAGCTCTATCTTAAGCCCCATTACTTCAATTGCCAAGAAGAAAAAGTACAAATACTTCACAGCTCAGGGGAATAGATATTCCCTAACAGTCCTGCCGATTCTCCAAATCGTGAGTAATCAAACTCCCTCCCTCATGGCTCAAGTGCCACGTTTTAAATAGCGTGGGCCAGAGTCATAGCATTAAATCAAAGTGTCCGCGCCGAACACTGTTCTCTAGATTGTTTTCTCTTCTCTTTCTCACGAGAGCGGCAGTGCCGGCCGGTTGGGAGCGTCCGTGACACCTGCAGACAGCACAGAGCCAGCGGCGTTCCCAGCCCTGCCCACGTCTCGCGTGCCCCAGGGAAGAGGGCGCTGCGCCCCGCCCTGCACGCGGGCTACACGCCGGCCACGCCCCCGGAGTTGCCCCGCACACAGTAACTTTCTCCAGCGGTGACAGAACGAACCAGCACTTCTGCTGGCAACTCCTGATCCGAGACGTCCGCAAGCGCTTGACAACCAGAGGGGCCTCTTCCGAGCAGAGCCAGGGGCATCGCACAGCCGGGAGCCTCTGCCCACGTGTCCTCTTGGTGCCGAGGCCACCTTTCACTCCGCCCTCCCACAGCGTGGCGCCCGGGGCCTCGCAGTGACATCTGGATGCGCCCCCGCCCTGGCAGCACCCCACCTGGGCCCACTTACGCCTGAACCTGTCCTGCCCTATCGCTCAAGCCCCCAGCTGTTACCTGCCACGGCGACCTACAGATACCTCAGCTCAGGAAAGCTGAAGAATATCCAGGTTGGAGCAACAGACCGACTTGCGCTTCTTCGCCAAGGTATTTTCCTCCTGACTCGGGCAGCTTCCGCTCCTGAGGCGGCCGGCAGACAGGAGACCCCGAGGTGGGATGTGCCCCGAAGTCACTTTAGGAGAGCGCGCCCGGGCGACGTGACGGACGGCCGCCACGGGGATGCCCGGCGCGCGCGGCCAACAGACACAAGCCGCGCTCACAGAACACCAGCGGTGCGGCCGGGGGCTCTCGGCTGCTGCTTCGAATCGCCACTAATTAGTCAGAAGCCACCCGCAATCACTCACCTTATCTGAGCGCCGGTGACGGCAGCCACTGCTCAGGAAGATGGACTGGCAGGCCGCTGGCCCTCTGCGCGCCCACAGCAAGATCGGCGCGGGCAGGTCTCCAAGCAGAGTTCACAGCCGGCCTCCGGGACAATACGTCGGGGGACACGGGTCACAGGTCTCCACACAGCAGCGATTAGATAGTGGCAACTGAATCTTTGAAGCACCGTTTACAAAGGGGCCGAGAAGAATGAAATGTTCCTTTATAAATCCAACAAAGTATGTGTGAGATCCGTATGATGAAAACCTCAACACACTGCCATGAACTGAAAGGCCTAAATAAACAGGAAAATAAACTGCATTCATGGATGGTAAGATTCAGTATTATTAAGATGTCAGTTTTCTCTTAACTGTTCCATAGACTCAATGCGAGAAAAAAAAAAACTGAATATTCATATGCAAAAAAAAAGAAAGAAAAAGAAGAACTGCAATCCATAGCACACACAACACTTAAAAACACTCCAAATGGACTACAGGCCTTAATGTAAAACCAACAAGGAAAACTCTGTGTGCCTGTGGTTTGACGGCGCGTTTTACATACAGAACTAAAAGCACAGGTCATGAGAGAGACTGACCTTCATCAACACTCAGTCTTCTATTCTCCCAATGAAACTGAAAGAGAACAAAAATACACGCCACGCACCGAGGGAACATATTTGCAGGCCGCGGACGTGACAAGTGCCTGGAACCAGAGCGCGGGAAGCAGCCCAGACCCGCTGGGCCCCGAGCGCCGCGCCCGAGGGCGCGTGAG
>NW_004567345.1:0-821 GCF_000260355.1 Condylura cristata | reverse complement strand
TGCAATAAAACAAAACTATTCTTTTTTTAATGTACACTCTACGGGTGAAAAAGACAGTTATAGTGAACTTTTGGCAATTTAACCTAAAATATTAAATAAACAGAGAAAGAATCTTTTTAAAATACCAACTATAGAAGTACGTCTTCCAATACCTTTGGGGAAGAGGGAAGAATTTGTTAGTCCAGAAAATTTAGAAACCTATGAAAATATCTACAGAACTCCTCACACACTACTACTCTGTGGTGCTGCAAAAATAATGATTTAGCATCTTTTATAACCCAGACTTCACAGAAACTTGTTACCTCAGGAGACCAAGTTTTCAACAAGCTAGCATATGATATCACAGAAACATCACAGCACTAATCACAGTTCTATGATTTCCACTACAAACATATCAAAGCAGAATGGCTGTCAAAGGCATACATTAAATCAATTTCAAATTGAACAGAAAATTATTTCCTATTTTCCGAAGGCACTGATTTGGAGTGATCTTAAACCTCTGGAAAAGAATTCCTCAATTTTCAAAAATTCTGAAGCCTAATTACAAGTAATTATAGCTTTTCATTTTCAACATGATGAAATAATTTGATTCTTTTTGCAAGAGGTCTGGTTTAGCTCAAAACAGACAAGTGCTTCTGCACTGAGTTAGTACACAAAGACAATAAGGATCATTCGCAATAGAAAACCAGGGCTACGTGTTGGCCATAAATCATACTGCTGCGTTCAAGCAAAAACAGCCTTTGTGTTCTGCGGAGCAACTCGTCCGCTCCCACGCGTGAGCGCCGGGTGAGACGGGCCTGGGCAGGCCGCGGCGGCAGGCC
>NW_004567344.1:2206-12195 GCF_000260355.1 Condylura cristata | reverse complement strand
TGGTAGAACCCCGCACCGTTAGGGCAATTTTCCAGAGAAGTCGGTTGGCACCCAGAGAGGTGGACACCCAGACAGAGATTGAATCTTCACACCGGTGGGCTCAGTGGTATAGCTCCCCACATTCTGAGCCCGGGGTTGCAGGAATGGTGAGGACTTATATTTGTTGTGTGTGGAAACCTACAACTCCATCCATCATCGATCTTCTTTGCTGTTTGGGAAGGGTGGCAAGGCAGCCATAGCGGCTGCTGTGGCAGACACTGCAAGCAATTTCTGCTCCAGCAAGCAGAAGAGGCCAGGAAACAGAATCCTAGCGGCTGTGAGGATCTTCCTGCTTCTTTCAACACCTTTTCACTGCCCTGCCGAGTGCTAGTGAGTAGCAACACAGGGATCTAGAAAGACCGGGCCACTGTACTCAGGAATGAGGTGGCCAGTTCAGAGAGGACCTTGACCTTGTTTTGCACCCCCACAAGGCCCGTTGCCCCCACGGTCAGCCCTGGGGAAACACCGAGGGCCTCAAGCAGGGGCGTGGCCCGGCAGATGGGTTTTGAGGGATGGCCAGGACCAGTACAGAAGACTTGGGTAGCTTGTTTACCTGAAGTCAGGATGAGCAGCTGAGGGCACAAAGATTCACATCAGGTGGGATGACACTTCTCTAACTACCAGTAGAGCAAACACAACAGGTAACTTGGGCGCCCTTAGAGAATCACCACACACCTGGGGCATGTGTATGCAAGACAAGGCCATGTTAGATCTCTGGCTGACACACAAATCTTAGGAGGTTGGCCCACAGATTTTAGGGCAGATGGGCAATAACCTAATGCCACGAGAACAGCCAAACCCAAAGGAAATGGGCAAGACAGCCTATTCTGGGGTGCAGTGCAACAAATGTTGAACATCCATCTGGTGTTCCCCAAGTTTCCACCGGGCATTGACCGACCAGCTTCCAGGCGTGGTTGGAGCAGGACTGTGGAAGGGTCTGGCTGGGGTGTCTCTAGAGGCACGGTGAGCCTGAGTTGGTTCGTGGAGTCCGGGCAGGCCTTCCACTTCTTTGGCATCTTTGGAAAGTCGGGCTTAACTTGGCCGTGATGAATCCATGCAGTAACACCCGGAGATGGTGCAGATCAGTCCAAGCCAGACTGCAATTTTGTGCAATCCACTTAGGGCAGTCTGAGAGGGGAGGACCTGTGTCCCCTCTCCCTGGCGGGGACCTAGGCCACTGAGCAGTGCACTGAGGGCCACAAGCCTGCATCTGAAGAAACCAGCTGAAGGAAGAAAAGCCCACACACATCTGGTCGGGGCCATCACTCCTCTCGTGTCTCGCCATCACTCCCCTCCTTCATTTTGGATGCCATCCATCTTCTGTCTCCTACTAGCTAGGCTGTTGCTAGCCTCCTGTGGAACCAGGGCCTAACCACTGGGTCTCAAGCTGTGGGGGTGGGCAGGTAAGGTCTCAGCTGGGGCCTAAGGGGGTCAGCGAGGCGGCGTGGAGGAATTAGTGGACCAGGAGATGGAAGCTGGTGTGGCGAAGAGGATCCGGTGTGCCGCCTGCAGAGGAGGTGACACCCCTGGTCACTCTAGGGGCAAATGGGAGTTGCACGTCCATCGACATGAAATCTGGGAGCTCAAGCAATGGAACGGAAACCCGCGCTCTGGGAACTGAGGGCTGCACTACCTCTGTTGCTTGTGAGTTGCAGATTCACACAGGGTGCCGTGGCTCTTTGCATCCCAGGCAGTGAGCAAGGAACTGAGGGGGAGAAGCGTCTGAGTTGGAGGTCTTCCGGGCGGGGGAGCTCTGCCTGGGCTTTGGCGAAGACAGGAGGCCACTCACAGTCCCTGGCACTCTCGGGGAATTCATCTTGCCCCTGGTGGGCTCCAGAGCCTGGACCAAGGGCACAGTGTTCCTTGTACTGACAGCTGGCCGTAGAGCTCCCCACATGCCCGGATGTGATAGAAATGTGGGTGTGAATGCCACCCCCCAACTCAGAGCCCACTGGCTTTGCAGGATCCTATGCTGGTCTGCCTCCAACCTGGCTTTCAAGTCGGCCAGCTGCTTCATGAATAAACACCTCTTCAGCCAGACTCCAGACGTTCTCTAGCACTTGAAGAATTGCCTTTCTCATGTTGCTGGCACTGAAGGATAACCATTTTGTCTGGACACTAGGCTGGAGGACCCCGCCATGGCCACCCAGCTCAGCCTGGAGAGATTTTTTGTGAGCTCCTGTAGTAGCCTTATCGATCATAACTTAGACTTTTGATATATGCAGGACCTCTCCCACTGGGGACAAAAAGAGCCGACTCATGAATGTAAGGTAGAACAAAAGGCGAAACCATCATGTGTGGGTGGGGGTAGAGAGCAGTTAGACAATGCAGGTCAGGATTTAGCCTCTCCCACTCTTTTGAACGGTAGAAGGGGAGAATGTCCGTGTTAACAGCACTCTTATGAAGTGTTTCTGCTCGCCGGTCTAGCCTCCCAAGAGCTGGAGGGCTGTTGCAGGAGAATGGGGACCAGAGCGGGCTTGTTTTATGTGAAACAGAGCATGAGTAAGGGGCAGTCTGGCCATCCCAGACACCAGAGAACTGTAGCTTAACCCAATCAAGGTTGGATTTAGTCCAGTGTTGGACTTGAGCTGTTATTTGTCTTGTTTCCTCTCAAAAGAGAGACCTGATATGTTGAAACAGTCCGGTCTGATGCAAAAGTGATCGTCAGGTCTGATCTATAGCACCTATCGGGGCAGAACTGATTTCAGCCCCAAGTTTTATTATAACATTTTTTTTTTCAATAGGAACTCTACCTGGCAACACAAGGGGAATGCGAGATGATCCCCCCCCCCCAGGTCCGTGGGGCGGGCTCAACCAGAAGCAGGTGCCCAGGACTTCTCCTAATTCGGAAGTCCTGATGAGCCTGATGGCACACCTCTCTCTGGGAGAGTCCGAGTAAGGTCTGAAGGTGGCACCTCAGTTCGGCTCACATCAGGAATGGGGACCCCTCGAGGGGTTGTTTCTGTGCCAGCGAGTTTGCTCCGGGGAGAATCACCGGCCACGGCCCCAACATCAAACCAGCGGCCAACGGGGCAGCGTGGCTGTCTGCCTAGTCAGAAACCAAAATATTATGGCAATTTCCCAGCGAGTTCACAGCACACTCAGAGAGCTGGACAGAGCGAGATATAAGAGTCATGCTCGTGAACTCAGTGGGGTAACTCCCAGAAGACTGAGCCCTGAATTACAGCTGGGGAAGGTTTGATAGAGTTTCTGTGTTGAAACCTGTCACCCCAACTGTCCTAACTGTCCAGAGTGCCATAACGACTACAGTGGGCAAGTGGCACACGCTGGAACTTTGCGCTTGAGAAAACAGCAGATTCCAAGCAACAGACACCCTGAAGAAGATTTAGCAGCTTCCTGTTACAGAAGAAGAGCCTACAATGCACCTGTTTTCGTGGATTCAAGGTCAGCCTCGGCAAATGCTATTTCAGTTGAGTGCTGAGCTCCTCCTGAACCACAACTTTGTAAGTTGCCCATGCTTTACACTACAGCACAGCTAGATTTGGGAAAGACTTTAACTACACCCACAGCAAAAATGAAGTTCTTTGGTCAGTGAAGGGAGTGACGACACATTAGCTGTGTAATGGCAGCCCCTTCTTACACTCGACTTGGCATTTTCCCCTAGCAGAAATTTACAATGTGGCTATATTTGGTGCCTGAGGCTGTGCCCACAAGAAGCATAGATTTGGCGCGATTCACGTTTAGCCTCCTCAAATTCATGGTACAGTGTAGACAGCCTCTGCTTACATACAGCTAGATTGTGTCCCACTCAGAAAAATGCATCATTTGCCCTATGTCAAAAAGGCTGCAACAGTGCCTACTTGGAGCATCAAGACTTTTGTAGTCTTGTTATTTCCCTAAGCATGATACCAGGAAGAGCAACTTTTAAAGTGGTTGAAATTATTTTAAACCAAGTCCTTCCTACATTGACCCCAATTTTATTCCAAAATTGGCCACCTAACAGTACTTTTAGACCTGTTGTTGCCTTTGTTGGCCTAAACTCATAGGGCAGAGTAGCCAAAGAGCATTGTTAGCTGGCTTTGGTGGAATGCTGCAGATGGGGATCACAATGAACTCTTGAAACCTGCTCTATGCAGGCTCCAGGAATGAAGTCGGCCTCCTCATTCTCTTCATGTTATTTTCTTTTTGAGATTAACAGGACATACTCTGAGGTTTGTCCAGTCCTGCTAATGCACGCAAGCTCCCTCAATTTCTCTGGGTGGGGCAGAATTCTAGAACCCTACCAAGACAGCAGCTGATTCGCTGTTCTCTGTTCAGTTCTAATTTAAAATTCGGGAAGAATTCCAATGAAAACCACAGAACAATACTCCTTCTTCATTTATATATATATATACATATAATACACACACACACACATATATACACACATATATATGTATATATATGTATATATATACACAGACATATATGAATTTATATAATAGTTATGTTTGTATATATATGTACATATATATACACACATATGAATTTATATAATAGTTTATAATTACATCATTGTGTGCATTTTTCCATCTCAGTTGCAATCCCCTTGGGTTTTCCGTCACCAAATCCCCCATGTGCCATCACCATATTCCAGTTCATTTCCCTCCCCCCACTGTTTTTGACCCCATTCCCGACTCCACCCCCACAAAATGTCTCTGCTATAGAGCTGTTCATCATTATCATTATTTTTCGCCTGTTCTGTTATATTCCTGTTATGAGAGAAACCATCGGTATTTTTCTTTTTCTTTCTGGCTGATTTCACCAAGCATGACCTTTTACAGTTCCATAACTGCTGCTGCAAAAGACTTGTTTTCCCACTCCTAGGTATCTACCCCAAAGACACAAAAACACTGATTGAAAAAGATACCTGCACCCCCATGTTTATTGCTGCTTTATTTACAATTGGAAAAACATGGAAGCAGACCAAATGCCCAAAAGTAGATGACTGGATTAAAACGAGGTGGTACATATATACAATGGAATATTACTCAGCAACCAAAAAAGATAAACACATGTCTTTTGTAGGGACTTGGATGGAGCTGGATAAGATCTTGCTTAGTGAGATAAGCCAGAAAGAGAAAGAAAAATACCAGATGGCTTCATTCATAGCAGGAGTATTATGGACCAGGCGAGAAAATAACAAAAATAATGAACAACCATATATCAGAGACATTTTGCTGGGGTGGAGTGGGGAATGGTGATGCCACACGGGTGACATGGTGATGGGAAACCCACGGGATTACAATTGACATGGAAAAAATGTACAAAATGATGTAAAAATAAACTGTTATGGAACTAATATATATATTTGGTTGTTGAGTAATAGTCCATTGACTATATGTACTCCACCTCTTTTTAATCCTGTCATCCATTTTTGTGCATTTGGGCTATTTCCATGTCTTTTCTATTGTGATTAAAGCAGCCTGGGAGTGCAGGTCTCTTTTTGAATCAGTGTTTTTGTGTCTTTAGGGTAGATACCTAGGCGTGGGATTTCTGGGACATAGGGGAGCTCCCTGTTAAGCAGTTTGAGGAACCTCAAAACAGTTTTTCATAGTTGTACTAGTTTGCATACCCACCAGCAGTGCAGGAGAGTTCCCTTTTCTCCACATCCTCACCAATATTAGTTGGTGTTAGTTGTTTGAAGATGTGCCCTTCTCACTGGGGTGAGGTGGTAACTCATTGTGGTTTTAATTTTCATCTCACTTATGAGTGATGTTGAACATTTTTCATATGCTTGTTGGCCATCTACATTTCCTCTTTGGAGAAGTGTCGTTTTAGCTCTTCTGCCCATTTTTGGATGGGGTCGTTTATTTTTGTTGAGTTTCATCAGTTCTCTGTATACTTTTGTGATCAATCCTTTATCACTAGTTTTGTGTGAGAAAATTTTTACCAATTAGTGGGCTGTCTGTTTGATTTTTGAAATGTCTCTTTTGCTGTACAAAAGCTCTTTAACTTGATGTATTCCCATCCTCACCTTCGTCATCTGTGCATTGGGTGCTTTATCTTTAAAAATGTTGCTGAAGTGTATGTTGTGCAGTGTTTGGCTTGCTTCCCGGCATTTCATGGCTTCCGTTTTTATGTATAGGTCTTTAATCCAATTCGAGTTCATTTTTATGTGTGCTGTGAGATAGTGATGTAATTTTGTTTGTTTGCATGCAACTTCCCAGTTTTCCCAGCACCATTTGCTGAACAAACTTTCTTTGTTCCATGTATCTTCTTTTCTCTTTTGTCAAAGATTAGCTGTCCATAACCTGTGGGTTTATATCTGGGTTTTCTATTCCAGTCCACTGGTTTGTATGTCTGTTCTTGTTCCAGTACTATGCAGTACTGATTATTAGGGCTCTGCGGTATAGCTTGAAGTTTGGGATTGTAATGCCTCCATTCTCTTTCTTCCTAGTCATGAGAGATTGAATTTTGAGAAAGATCTATATAGTTTTCCACAACACCCATCCAGTCCTGTACCCAACAATGGCAATCAGGATTCTTTTTGCAATTGGCCCACAGTGTGTCTGATGTTTTTTGTACGTGCCATTCTCAGGTGTGAGGTGACAGGTCCCTGTGGCTTGGACTTGCCTTTCTGTGGTGTTAGTAATGTTGAGCATTGTTTTCTATGCCTTTGACACTGTGTATCTCCTTTGGAGGGATGTCTTTGCATTCTTTCTTTTATACATTTAGTTTTTTTGTTTTTGTTTGTTTTTCCCGGTGAGGTTCATGCATAGTTTGTAGCTCTTGGGCATAGTCTCTTGTTGGATAATTGACCAAATATTTATATCTTCTATTCAGTACGATAGATGTTTTCACTACAAGAAAAAGTTCATTAGTTTGATGAAAAGTTCTTTAGTTTGCTGCGTTTTGTCATCATAGCCTGCATGGTGAATTGGACTACAGAAGCCTATCAAACTACAAGGACATTTATAAACAAGAAAAAATTTGGAAAACCTACATGCACAAAATTTGATTAACAAAGAAACTTCCAGAGACATCTTAAATGAGCTGGAAAGAATGGGTTCTGATGGAAACAATATATAGAATGCATGAATACAAGTACTGTGATGATATTTGTACAGATTAAACAACAACATAAAAAAATGCAACTTTATATCAATATGGATGAACAAGTGTAGACTCCCTCTCTAAAATAATATGTAACATAAATGGCAGCATAATTAAGCCATTCATAGGTTCGGATTCCAGTATTAAAGAATCACACACCAAGTGATGGAAACAACACAACTTTATTTTCTTACTGATTTGGAGGCTGAAAGTCCAAGATGAAAGAGCCACCGATTGGTCTCAGATGTGGCTACAAATCCTGGAAGACACCTGGCACTGTGTCCTCCCTTGGACTTTGCATCTGGCTGGCAGCAAAAGAAGTTGCTTTTTTTGTCCTATTTTCAGGAGCACACCAGGCCTATAGGATTAGGGCCCCAACCTGATGTCTTCATTTCACCTGACAGTCACCCACCTCAAGGCCCCATCTCCACTCTAGGTGCATTACGGTTTAGGTACTCAGAATATGAATGTGGGCAAAGGTACAATCCAGTAAGTATTCAAAGAGTTCTCACCAATAAAACTCCACACAAAAATGATTCATCTCAAGTGAACAAACAGCGGTATGTAGTGACCATCTTTGAAGTCATTTCAAAAGAAAGCAGGAAAAGTCCCAAGTGCATGTTATGAAGCAGTACAGAACAGCACAAAAAGTGACACAAGCTATGCAACTTCAGTCGACCTACTGTAACCTGGAGAGGTGAGGAGGCTGCAGCAATAGAATCCAACAAGATAGAAACAGATTCATCTCGGCTGTGTGTTTCCTTAGGGAAACCTGGGAATGACACTGAGAGGGATATAAAACAGTCCAAAATATCAAATGGTTTCATTTACTGCAGGATTATAAGATAAACAAATAAAACTGAGCGGGCAGGACTTTATTGTGGTTCCATTACAAAGCACAACACAGCACAACAAAACAAAAACAAACAGCAAATTACAGACCAGAGAAAGCCAACAGAGACTGTGGAGGGAGAGGGACAAAGGGAGGGAGGAACAGCGCAGGGGACAATGGTGGTGAATGTGGGCAAATTGGTCGAGGGGTGTGAGGTGTCAGCAGATTCCAGAACCTGTGGTCAGTCAGCCCAGCCAGGTTGGGGGCAGAACCGGGCAGATCTCAGGGGACACCTCAGGGTCAGTTATGTGAACTTGTGATTTGGGGTGACCTCGTGGTGGGGGTGGGGCATTTATCTGTGGGTGAGAGACAAATGTATATGGGGGGCATGGGTGTCTTGGTTCACCCGGGTCAACCTGGGCAACCAAGCAGCCTGGCCTAGGTAGAAACACTGGGGATGGGTAGCACTGGAGCAGAAGATCTGACACGAAGCTGTGGCCCTGGGGAGGAGATGACTGGACCAGTAGATTGAGGTTGTGTGTAGCTACGGCTGAGTGTCACGTACCAGACAGAGGTCTGATCTGGGAGACACCGATGGCAGCCCCATTCCAGAGCAGCCCACGGGGGTGAAGTATCCCCTGCTCTCTTAAGATGCAGGCTCAGAAATCCACTGCAGTGCTCCCGGGCCAGTCCAGACTCAGGGGTGTGCTGGTAGGAGTACAGAATTAGTTTTAAGTTTCTGGGGCACTACAAAAAAAAGCCCCATTCAGCCAATACCATGAGGGAATGTCTGTGGGAACTTTGGAGTCTCCAGAACCTCAGACTCAGTCCAGGACACACAATTTGTCAGCTCTTTGTGGGCTGCGGCTGGGAGATGTGGAATCACATACCCTTACGATAAGGATGAAGACACAGGTTAAACTTTCATCGCAAGTACATAGAAAGACCACTCAGCATCACACCGAAGGTGGCTGGGTCACCGAGCTAGGGGATGAGCCCTCAGAGTCCTGGGCTGAAGACTGAGGCCAAAGCTGTCGGTGGCGGTGTCGCTTCAGTGCTGGGCCCCTTCCTCCAGACTCTGGCACACACCTCACGTGGAGAGCTGCCAGAAACTTTACTAAGACCCCTGCCAGATGCCCCCCACCTGGCCGCTCAGGGTTTCCATTGTCCCTGATATGCTTTGAGCTGTGCAGTCTGTCTGCTTGAGCCCTCCCAACTGGACCCCAGACAATGTCTTAATCCATCCACTCTCCCACCTCAGGTGGCCAGAGTGAGCTGCTCCTGTAGCGGGTCTGGCAGAGACCAGGCACCTGGGCTGTTTCTGTTCCTTCCTGAGCCTGGCGTGTTCTTCTTTATCCTGTTTACCTAATAAGCACTGAGGCATCCTCCAGACTCTGCCCAAGCTTTGCTTTCTTTATGAATCTTACCTGGCCAGCTTCAAGCTGCCTGTAGAGAGGATGGGTGGCCGTAGTGACAGATGCCATATGATGTGACGCCGAATCTGTACCCCTTTCTTCCTTGCTAATACAACTCTGATCTTGCCCACATATTCTTGCCTCAGCAGGTGACTCTCCCCTGCACAAGGAAAGCCAGGGCAGCCCCAGGGAGCACAGGGTTCAGGAGAGGGTGCATTGTACTTTTGGGGTGGAGCCATCTCTGCAAACTGTGTGGAGGGTGCTGTGTGTGTCATGAGGGCCCTGCCTTACTGTGCAGGCTACTGCACCCTCAGCTGTCCTTGGAGCCTCCCAGCAAGGCCGAGCTGAGGGACAGAATTTGACAGGTGCTGGGGCAACAGGTCATGAGTCTGCATGCTGGAGTGGCAGAGTAGGAAGCAGAAGAGCTTTCTCTGCCCCCTGATGAATGACCTTCTTGTTGCCAAGATTTCAGCAAATGTTGCAGCATTTCATAGGTAGAGGTGAGACACCCATAGGGAAAAAACAATTTTTAAATTATTCTTCCTTACATTATCTTCTTATAAGTGCTAAACTGCATAAATAAGTTAACTTTACCAATAAGTTCTCCTAACAAGTGTAAAAAGAAAGGTAAGCTTGACATCAAATAG
>NW_004567344.1:0-1579 GCF_000260355.1 Condylura cristata | reverse complement strand
CTTTTAATGAATAACAAAAGGGAGTTAGTTTCCTTTTAAATATAAATTACTTAAGCAATGAAACTTTGTCTCAATCATAATTATTTTTTTCTTCAAATTTCTTCTAAGTGCAGAAAAACCCAAATCAAAAAGAAAGGCAGAAGTTCTAAGAATACATATCAATACTTTAGGGTTATATTTCTAGCTTCCTGTGTTTCCTCATTATCAAATTCAGTTTTTATAATTTTTAAAGTTATGAAATCTAAGCTAATCACACAGTATGCAATCTTCCCAAATATTCACAGATAATATGGAAAATACTCAAAGTTATATAATTTTTCAACAGATAATAGTGTACCAGGCAATTTAGGGTGAATAAAGAATGTGCACCTTATGAAGCCAAGTAAAAGTTTTTACACGCTTAAAAAAAAATGTCTCGGCCCTCCCTGGTGGCGCAGCGGGTTAAAACACTGCACTAAGAAACTAAAGCCACTTCCGCATGAGTTCGATTTCTGCCTGCCCCAGAGGCGACCACATGGGGAGGCAGACCTCTCCTGACCCGCCCACTGCTCCCCTCAGCAGTGTACTTCGTCGATCTGCCTGTTCTACTTCCCTCTTTGTCGCTGGTGAATCCTCTCACCCTCTGCATCTCTGGCCTGTACCCCAGTTCTGTACAAATAAATAAATAAATCTTTAAAAAAATGTCTCTGTTAAGTAACACATAATTAATATGCTAACATTTTATCAACGAGTAGGCTGTGGTCTCTTGGCAATATTCAACTTATTAAAAGTAACATTTATAAACGGTGTCTTACTTAAATATTCGATTATCTAAGACCAATATCCCTCTAATCCTGTCTGGTCTTAATCACTAAATTTTAAATAAAGGGGATTCTTTTCTTCCCAAGTTAATCTCTTTAGCTAGAATTTTTTTTTTTGTTTTTAAGATTCATTTCTACTCTATGTCTAGATGTCTCTACTTACTTTCCCTAGTTAACCTCCAAAACTCTCACTTCCTTTCTTAGATTAAAAATATTTTTTTATTATTTCTCCTCAGATAGTGGTTCTAAATAACTCTACTATTTCTACCCACTCACATTTATTTAACCCCATTCAGCCTCCATCATACCAAGAAACATTCTTATTGCCTGTCATCAATTAAGGTCAAATGTTCTTAACCTATTCTGCCTCTTTTGTTTAGTTCTTGGTCTGCTGTCCCCAATGCCAAATCAATTTATCCATTGCTAACAGATTTAGTTTGATTAATTCCTCTTAATATGGAGGGTAGAGGAATTCTAGAGCAAAGAGGATTCCCTATGATTCTTTATAATCTGAAGAATCAAATGCATTCCATTTTCTCTGTATAAAATTAATATCAATTTAGATATTCTCTCTTGGGTTCAGTAAAACTGTTAGTCACAATTCTTTCACAAGGTATTCACCTGCCAGTGTCAAACTTCAGTATTCCCTTTGTCTAAAACAGCTATTTTTCAAACAGTATTTTTAACTATGACCTACAGTGAGACAAACATTTTAAATTATGACTAAGCATACACATAATCATAATTACACACGTTTATAAGTCAGATTAATAAAACAT
>NW_004567343.1:10435-12615 GCF_000260355.1 Condylura cristata | reverse complement strand
CTTTTGGGTAGATACCTAGGAGTGGGATTGCTGGGTCGTAGAGAAGCTCCATGTTAAGCAGTTTGAGGAACCTCCAAACAGTTTTCCATAGTTGTGGTACTAGTTTGCATTCCCACCAGCAGTGCAGGAGAGTTCCTTTTTCTCCCCATCCTTGCCAACCTTGAATGTTCTATCTTTAAGGATGTCGCTGAAGTGTATGCTGTAGACTGTTTGGCCCATCTTTCTTTCCAGGTATTTTATGGTTTCCATTCTTATGTCTAGGTCTTTAATCCACTTCAAGTTGATTTTTGTATATGGTGTGAGGCAATAATCTAGCTTCACTTTTTTTGCATGTAGTTTCCCAGTTTTCCCAGCAGCATTTGCTGAACATGCTGTCTTTGTTCCATTGTATTTTGTGTTGTTGATCTGTCCATTGTTGAGAGTAGCATATGAAGTCTCCTACTATGTATGTATTTTCTCTGATATAAGTTTTGATAGATGAGTAGTTTCCTGATATTTTTTGGTGCTCATTCCTTTGGTGCATATATGTTGATGAATGATATATTTTCTTGTTTTATTGACCCCTTAATCATAATTAGTTACGTTCTGTTTCTCTTTTAACCTTTTTTAGTTTGAAGTCTATTTGATCTGATATAAGTATAGCTGTTCCTCTCATCTTTCTTGGTCCATTTGTTTGTGAATTGTTTTCCACCCTTTTATTTTAAATGTTTTTATTTTTTGTAGTTTCCTGCAGACAGCAGAATGTTGGTTTCTGTTTTTTAACCCATCCTGCAACTCTGTGTCTTTTTATTGATGATTTTAAGCCATTTACATTTAGAAATAATATTGATATACTGGCACCTACATTTGCCATTTTAGTCCTTTTGTATTTTTATTCCTTGTTTTGAAGGGTTCTTGTTCATTCTTCTGTTGGATTTGCTTTGAGGTCTTGTAATATTTTTTGGACTGGGGATGTAGTCTTGATAAAATTGTGGAGTTTCTGTTTGTCTGAAAGTGTCCTTATTCTTTTTTCACAGAAGAAGGAGAGCTTCACAGGATAGAGTATTCTTGGTTGGCATTTATGCTTCAGAATTTGTCGAGTATGTCCCTCCACTCTCTTCTTGCCCGTAGTGTTTCTTCGGAGACTTTTATTTCCTTTTTTAATGTCTTATTTTCTTTCTTCAATTCGTTGATTGCTTGTCTCATATAATTTTTTTTCTTTTTCATTTCTTTCTTTCATTTCCATGTTTGCATTCTTCAACTTGATGGCTTGCCTAATATCATTTTTTTCCCTTCACATCTTCTTTTTTTTTGTTTGTTTATCATGATGATTCTGAATTCTCTACCTGGTAGGCTGAGCAGTTCCTCTATTTCTTTGGAGGTTTCTGGTGACTTATCTTTTTGTGGTGAATTTTCTCCTTGTGAATTTGCTTGTATAATTATTTGTCTTCTTTTTCTGTGGTGTATTTTCTAATACTTTCTATTCATTAATAAACGATTTTGCTATTATTGCCTTGCTGGTGTGGCAGAGGGACTTGGAGACACTTTAGTTTTGGAGGGTATTCTGAACCTTGATTTGTTCAATATCTCCTGTTTTTCCAGCCCAAACTGTGTGGAATTATGCCTGTAGTCTCTGCCAGTGACAGTGAGGGGTCTCTTGTGGACAGCTTCTTCCAGTAACACGTTGGGTCCTTGTGTCTGGAAGGTGCCTGTTGATCTTGTAGCCTTCCAATGTCCCAGGTTTCCTCTATCCTTGGATGTGTCTGTGGGGTGTGTGGCACATTACAAATGTTGTAGGTCTCCCTACAGTTGGGCCTGTGGTTGAGCCAGTCACTGGTTTTGTTTATTTTCTGAGTACTGTGAGCCTTGCAAGGTAGTGTCTTATTGGCTCACAAGTCTTCTGGCCACTGCTGCTCAGTAACACCTTGATGCTAGCTTCTGCTGTGGGAGTTGGAGCTGATGCAGGGCTGTAGGCTATGCCAAAAGAGCTGCAAACCTCTCAGCTGTGCAGGCTGCCAGTCTTCCCTCAGGGCCTCCAGGGTTCTTTGTGCCCTCTCAGAATAGTCTCTCCCTGAGCAGTCTTTCCCAACCATTTGGGGGAGTGTTAAGAGTGTTGTAGCTTCCCAGGGTTGTTTTTGATTCACTCTAACCATTTCTTTTTTCCCTTTTTACCTTAGGGGTTTTGTGAATTTGTTGGCCCC
>NW_004567343.1:8714-9429 GCF_000260355.1 Condylura cristata | reverse complement strand
ATGTTTCTTTTATTCCTAATATTGAGAGATTTTATTACAAATGGATATTGAATCTTTTCAAATGCTTTTCCTGCATGTATTGGCATGATAAAGTTATTTTCATCTTGCCTTTTGTTGCTATGGTGAATAACATTAACTTGTATATGCTTATGAACAATTCTTGCATCTGTGGTCATAAAATATGATTCTCTTAATATTTGTAGGGATCAGTTTCCTAAGATATGTTGAGGATTTTTGCATGTAAGCTTATTGGATATATTTTTCTATAGTTTTCTCTTTCTTGAATATGCAGTCACTTTCTCATTTTGGGATCAGGGTAATGTTGGTGTCCTGAAATGTTTTTGGGAATTTTCCCTCTCTTCAATATTTTTGAAGAATTTGAGAAAGATAGGTATTAGATTGTCTTTGATAGTTTGGTGGAAATCACTAGTGAAGGTGTCTGATTCTGGCTGTTTTTTTCCTTAGGGAAGGGATATCTTTACTTCTCTTTTTGTTGATTGCTATATTTGTGATTGATCTGTTCATATGCCACAAGAATTATTATATGCCACTGGAAGAGGATTTTTGTCTCATCCTTGTTTAGTCTTGGATGTTTGTGTGATTCTAAAGTTTTGTCCTGCTTTTGTGTATACTTGTTCATAGTAGTCTCTTAAATCTTTGCATTTCTGCAGTATCTATTATCACTTTTTCTCTTTTCTGACTACTTTCATTAGGG
>NW_004567343.1:0-8429 GCF_000260355.1 Condylura cristata | reverse complement strand
TAAATATATATTTTTTACATTATTCTTCATTTTGCATTTTTTTTCATCTCAGTTTTAATCCCTGTGGACTTCCCACCATCACTTCACCCATGTTTCAGAACCATAGCCTAGTTTTGATCTTGTTTCCCTCTCCTCCCCCATAGAATGTTTTATTTTACTACAACAACACTATATATCCCTTATCCCTTACACTCCTTATATTAGTGAAACTATCTAGTATTTTTCTTTTTCTTTTGGTTTATTTCACTAAGCATGATCTTTTTCAGTTCCATCCATGTTGCTGCAAATGGCATGAGTTTATATTTTTTTAATTGCCCAGTGAAATTCCATTGTGTATATATACCACAACCTGTTGATCCAGTCATCTATTTTTGGGCATTTGGGTTGATTCCACATCTTCCCTATTGTAAATAAGGCAGCAATAAACATAGGGGTTTTTTGAACTACTTTTGAATTTCTGTTTTTGTGTCCTTTGGGTAGATGCCTAAGAGTGGGATTGCTGAATCATATGAAAACTCCATCTTTAGCTGTTTCAGGAATGTCCACACAGATTTTCAAGTGGTTGCACCAGTTTGTAGTCCCACCAGCAGTGTAGGTGGGACCTTTTACTCCATATCCTTGCAACACTTATTGTTATTAGTTATTTTAATATGTGGCATGAAGTGGTCTCATTGTGGTTTTGCTTTGCATTTCTCTTATTACAAGTGGTGTTGAACATTTTTTCATAGCCTGTTGGCCATCTCCATTTACTCTTTGGATATGTGTCTCTTGAGCTCTTCTGCCAATTTTTTTATGGGGTTGTTCAATTTATTAGTTTTGAGTTTAGTTAGCTCTTTGTACATCTTTGTGGCTAGGCCTTTATCATTCGTGTTATGTGCAAAAATTGACTCCCACTCAGTGGAATGTCTGTTTGTTTTATGTAGGGTCTCTTTTCCTGTACAGAAACTCTTAAATTTGATGTAGTCCCACGTGTTTAACCTTTCTTTCACCATCCTTTCTTTGGGTGATGTATTTTTAAAATGTTACTGAAATGTATATCATGTAGTGTTTCACCAATATTTTCTTCTAATAGCCAGTGGTTTCTTGCGGGTTCTGCATCTTCCAGTAATACCTTGAGTATTAGTGTCTGGGAGGTGCCTGCAAGAAGTCCCTAGATGGGTTGCCTTTCTCTGTTGAAATTCTCAATTCTTCTAGGCATGTCTGGCAAAATAATGGAGTTAAAGAGAATAGGGTGTGAGAGGAGGGTTAAAGAAAAGGGGAGGATGACATGGAAATATAATAGGAAGGGAGGTGGTATAATAATATACCACCTATAATATACCATAGAATAGGTGCTAGTTAAATGTGGGTTGAGGGAGAAGAAGGAAGAAATGGAGGTGAGATAACAGAAAGAGACAGCATTAATAATAATTTTGAAGGGGAAGGAGAAAGCTACAGAAGGCAGAAAATGGGTAAAAAATGAAGGGAAGGCATAGAAATCTACCAGCCGACCAATACAGGTACAAAAGAAGCAAGCATAGAAGCAACAGACACTTCCATAGGTAGGGGAGAATTGCTTCTCAGACATCTGATGTCTTCCAATTAGCTAGTCTTTGTGGTTTCAGGCTGGTCTTCTGCGGAACACACTAGGACTGCATAGAGGAGCATTCCCAGAATCTGTAGTTTCATTTCACTTTCTTTTTTAGTCCCTGAGGTAGGTAGTTGGAGCTCCTGAGGTTTTTTCCCACCCAGGGGCTCATGATATCTTAGAGGTGTCAGGTGTAAGTTCTGTCCCTAAAAGTCTCCTCCTGATGGCTCTCCCTTTGGTAATCCACCTGGTCAGATGAGTGTGGCTGGTGATTTTGCTGTGGTCACTAGGTGGCACCAGAGTCTTCTCCCAGCTAGTTTTCAGAACTGGGCTTATTCACACAAGTCTCTGAGAGAGGGGGGAGAGGAGCTCCAAAAGGAAGGCTACCAGCTAGTCTTCCTGCCAGCCAGTCAGCCCCATGCTGTAACAGCACTGCTCCCCCACTTGCCCAAAGATTGATCTTTGTAGCCTTCCATGTCCCATGGTTTTTTGGTATCCCATAGCTGTAGCCATCAAGCCAGCCACCAAGACTGCAGCCAATCAAGTTCTCATGCCAGCTGCCAAGCCAGCTGCCAAACAGTCAGTCTCCTTTTATCTCCTGGGTGCTGTAACTTGCTTTTGAAGGTGAGGGTGGGGAGTGGTTATAAGAGTGACAAATATCCCTGTTGTGGCATTTCCAAGCTGTTTCTGCACTTCCAGATCAGAGCCTTCCCACTCAGAACTCCCAAATTGCTGAGTTTTCCTCAACTATCTTTGATCTAGGAAGTCCAGGGTGCCCTCATTTATTCAGTTTTATAATACATGTGCCTATAGTCCATTTGGAGGCTTATCTATATTGTGTGAACCTGGAGGTAGGATGTTCAGCATCTTCATTCTGCCAACATCTTGCATATTGGAAACCAAGGGTATTCTTGTTTATTGAGGTAATTACTATGAATGTTCCTCTTAATACTGCTTTTTCTTGCATTCCATAAGTTCTGATAGCTTGTATTTTTACTTCCATTGATCTTTAAATAATTTAAAAATTTTCTTGTTTAATTTTTTCAATGACCCAAGAGTTATTCTATTGCATTTAATCTTCACCTATTTGTTTATTTTAGGCTCTATTTGTAAGATTGATTTTTAACTTCATACCATTGTGGCCAGAAAAGATGCTTGCTATTATTTCAATTTTCATTGAAACTTGCCTTTTTCTTTTTATGTAGCACTGCTATCCACATTTCTTGT
This sequence comes from Condylura cristata, assembly GCF_000260355.1. Lineage (NCBI taxonomy): Eukaryota > Metazoa > Chordata > Mammalia > Eulipotyphla > Talpidae > Condylura > Condylura cristata. The sequence continues at coordinate 5,635 of NW_004567343.1, read as the reverse complement.
AGGTTAGGTTGTTGCTAGTATACTCTATTAAATTTTGTTATCAAGGAAAACTTCTCCATAACATTTAAATGATAGTTTTTCAGGTAAAGTGTAGTTTTCTGATTGTTTTCTCTTTTAAAATTTTGAATATGTCATCCTACTGTTGAGAAATTTGATAGTGTGATTGAGTGACTTTATATATTATATATCTTCTTTTGGCACTTTTTCCCTTATCATTGAGTTTGGATAATTTAACAATGATGTATCTTGATGTAGTTTTTAGTTTTCTTTTAGAAGTTTTGTGTTTTGTCAGCTTCCTGGCCTTCTCTGGGTTGTTATTTCCTTAGGTATAGGAAATTAGTAGCTATTATTTATTTGAACAGGCTCTTGATACCTTTTTCCTTCTCTTTTTCTATAGTAAATATCATAAAGATATTTCTCAATATCTTTATGTGGAATATGATAATTTTGTAGAGCTTCTTCGTTTCTCATGATTTTTATTTTCCCCTTACTAACTAAGCCATTACAGACATTTTGATCTTCAAATTTAGTGATTAACCCCTCTTCAAGATTTAGCCTGCTTGTTATAATTTCCATGGAAGTTTTAATTTCATGCATTAAGTTGTCACTTGCCACATTTCTGTTTAGAATTTTATTTTGTAGCCTAAATATCTTTAGTGAACAAAGTGACAGAGGGGGAGCAGAACACGCAGATCACGAAGTACACTGCTGAGGGGAGCAGCGAGCGTGACAGGAGACGTCTGCCACGCCTTGTGGTCACCTCTGGGGCAGGCGGGAATCGAACTCATGCGGAAGTGGCTTTAGATTCTCAGTGAGATTTGATGTTTTGCTAATAGGTGGTCTGGTGTTTCTAGTCTTGAAGTTCTGTTTTGTTTTTCATGGAGTGTAAGCAGAGGGAACTGTTGGGGGTTTCATTTCAGCACATCTCGGGGGCAGTGAATCAACATGGGCCTGAAATTCCTTGTTTTTGGATCTGTTTTCCATTAGAATACAACATCTTCATGGCTAGATTATCAAGGTCCAGTCATAGGTATCTACTACTGGTGGCAACTGAGTAGACTCTGGAGCTCTGAGGAGTGAGTGGGTGGGGAAATTAAAATTTTGTGAGCAAATGGGTCTTTTACTTGTCCCATAGAAAGCCAAACTATCATCATAAGAATGTATTTTCACAACATCGTTTATAATATATGAGGTGGCTACCAAGAGAGTTAACAGGGCTGACTATCTAGAAAAAGTTAGTTTTCCAAATGGCAGAGATGTTGAGGATTATTTATCAGGGAAAGGAATGTGAGGAGGTTTGGAATGTGAAGGTCAGAGGGAACCAGAGTCCCCAAGCACTATAGACTCATGAGTTACACTGTTTATCTTTAGCAGAGAGTGTTGCTTTACATTAATAGTCCCTAAAGACCAGGAGAAACTTGTACTGGTATTACCAGTCGTGGAAGGGCATAGAGAATTTTATTAGTGGTGTAACCCTATTAGTTCTGAAGGTTTCCAAGATTACAATCAAGGAATAAATCACATGAAGGGAGGGTTTGAGGGAGAAGGGAGAACAAAGAGTGCTTAGTTATAATTCTACTTAGTTTTACTTTTCTAAAAAGAGGTTTAAACTACAGGCTGGGGGTGTGTGTGAAGATCTGGCTATACTATTATGCTTGCTTCTCCTGAAAACATGGAGTTTCAGTGTCACCCAAACTTGGAAGACTGTGTGGCCCTTTCAATCCTCTGAGAACGAGCTAAGAGCATCTTAGTGGTGAATCCCACCCAAATTTGGAATTTCTGAGAGTGGCAAGATGGTGGCAGAGCAATAACATTGGGATCATCTTCTCTGTATACTGACAGCTTGATTGTAGAAAAACAAAGCCAATAACTCCTAAAGTAAAAACAGATGATTTCAGCACACATTAGTGACAATGATTTGAGAAAGGGGCCTCAGTGAACAGTGAAGCAGACCAAGTGGGTAGCCTGGTAGGAAAAATGAGCTCCAGCAGTCCTGGGGACCCCTCATGCATCAAAATAGAACTGATATGGAGTGGCAAGGGACACTAAACTGGCTAAGGCTCTGTTGCCCAAATCTTTACCAAATGCTGTGTGGGTTCTTCACTTGCACATAAAATTGCAAGACTCTCAGGCTCAGGACACCAGCAAAGGTATTTATTAAACAAACAGGGAAATCAAGGGTTACTGAGGCCAATAATGTCTGTTTACTTTACCCAAAGTCATGTCCAGCACTGTCCTGCACAAAGACCATTATGATGGTGCCTTCCTGTCACTGATGAGGTGCAGCTCTTCTCCCAAACACAGGCCACATGTCTAAGATGGTGCTTTCCTGACTCTGATAACCTGGAGCACACAGCAGCCAGACTCCAGGCCAGGTTCCATCTCACAAAGACAACAGAAGAAACAACAGGAGACCCTCCCACAGCATCAGGATCTCCAGCACAGCACTAGACAAGGGACACTCAGGACAGCAGCCACCAAATGACCAGACAAGCAGCCTCACTACGCAGCTAATCCAGGCTGTGACCTCAAAAAACCAGGAAGTGTTTTATTCTCTCTGCTACTTGCAAAGCCTCTTTATCTCCAATGTTGGCTATTGAAGGCCTCCACCTTCGGTAGTCCACAGCACCTTTCTCCAAGATCAGCCCAGTCCAGGGCTGAAATCCACTGCCCCTCAAAATCTGACACAACTCAAACCTGGAGTTAAAATCTTGAATCCTCAAGATGGGACAAACAACGACATCTTCTTTCCCTCTCTTTTGTACCTCTGCCTTTTATTTCCTCTCCAATGATGTTCCCTCCTCAAAATGTGATTCAGTTTAGCATTTACTTTGAGGATATTTTCCTTCACCTGCAACCCCCTCAGGGAGGTGCACAACCTGCAACAGTCCTTGGCTTCAGCCACCTGGTTACAGGACTGATATAGGCACAAATAACGTAGGTCCCCGCCCTCTTTGGTGGTGCAACTGGATAAAGCGCCACACTGAGAAGCTAGCTGCAGCTTCAGTGCGAGTTCGATTCCCAGCCCCAGGGGTGACCCACCTAGCACAGCAGACCTCTCCTGTCTTGCCCCGCTGCTCTCCTCAGCAATGTACCTTCCTTGACCTGTCTGTTCTGTTCCCACTCTGTCTCTGGTGAATCCTCTCACTGTCCCTGCACCTCTGGCGTGTACCCCAGTTCTGTGTGCATAAATAAATAATTCTTTAAAGAAAAAATAAGGTAGGTCCCAATGATCCCTGGAATGAGACCTTGACGCATCCCCAGGTGCAGTAGGCCTCCAAAGATCCCAGTGAACCCTGGGAGGAGACCTGGAAGCAGCACTACTGGTGGCAGGCCCCCGAAAACACCAGAATCCTGGAAATGGGGTTGAAGCAACCTCATATGGGTTGGCTTACATAAGTGCCAGCAAATCTTGTAGAAGCCCCATTGGAAGCAAGCCCTGGAGTGGGTTCTGGAAGCAGTCATGTTGTGGTAGGTCCTTGCAGACCACAGGGAACTCTGCTATTTAACTTGGAAACAGTCCCATTCTGGTAGGTCCTCACAGAACCCAGGGAACATGTGGCAGGATCTGAAAATGACTCAACTGCAGTTGGCTGTGGATGACCCTTGTGAGTCCTGGGAGGGACCTGAAATCATTTCAAATGTTGGCCATCGCACAATACTGGTAGGAAAATACAACACTACATTGGTGTCAATGAAAGGGTCAACCAGACAGATCAATAAGTAATAATACCTTAAATGTGGAATTAACCAGATGGGCCTACTAGAAACTTATAGGTCACAACACCACAAAAATGCTGCGCACAGATTCTTAGGGGCACAAGAAATAGTCTCTAGGGTGGACAGTATGTCGGATGACCGAACAAGAGTAAATAACTTCATGGAGACTGAAATCATTACCTTCTCAGATCAAAATGGTACCAAACTATTATGAAGCCTTAAAGCTGTCTTATGTTGTGATAGAACAACACAGTACTCAGTGACTGCTCAATGACTGTTGGGTTAGCGTGGAAATAAAATCAATTAAACATATTGAGAGACAATGAAAATGAACATTGTTTAGGCATTTTGGTTGTGTTTGGCATTGGCCCTGGACTAATATTTAGTTGGAGATTTTTCATCTGGGGTCTTAGGAGATATTACTCTCTATTTTTCATTTTCCATTACAAATTCAGTTTATAGATAGGAATATGTGCATATATTTAGACATATCAATAAATATACTTTTGGACTGGGATATCACAAATCATGAAATCATTGAACAATGCAGCAGAAGCAAAAGATGTGTTAGCCTTTTTATTCTAGCCTCTTCTCTTGTGATGTCTTTATTTGGTTTTGTTACCAGGAAATGATCATATCACATAATTATTTAGGCTGTATTCTTTCCTCTATTTTTTGAAAAATTATAAAGAATTATCATTATAATTATTTTATCCTGAATTGGTTTTTAAAATTCACCAGAGAAGCCATCTACTCTGGGTTTTTCCTTTTGGAAATTTTTGATAACTGACTCAATATCTTTATTGCTCAGACTTACTGATTTCTTTTTAAATCCATTTTTTAAAAGTTTTTGTATCCATAAGAATTTATCCATTTGATCTAGTTAGCTAACTAGCTGAAAATTGCTCATATTTTCTCTTATAGTCCTTTGCAATTTCAAATGCCATTATGTCATTGTACTATTTAATATGTACCTTATTATATTCCATTATTGTGTGTATACCAAGTAATATGTGTAATATATTATAATGGTATCATTTTGCACATCTAATATTTGGTATATAAGACATAATACATTATAAACACATAAAATAATATAATGGCACTATATATCATATTATAATATAACCCATAGTATAATTTCCACACTCCTAGGACTGTCCATGGAGGTACAGCAGCAAGGAGACAGGAATGTCACGCTGACTCAGAATCAGGTGCAGATGATGCTGACATGGGACGTAGAGTCAGAATCTGGCTCCTCAGGTAATGGCTGAGGTTGGGGGAGGTCACTGAAGCCTCACAGTGCACAAATACCCTCTGTTACAAATATGTGACAAACACAGACTAAAGTTTAAAGGGAAGTTGTGGGCGATGGTGAAGAAAGAATCCTTGTGAATATAAGAGATCCTCTTGAGGACCCCAACATCAGTCTTAGGTTTGTCCTGCAGGTCCTGCTGTGTTGGGCCTTGTCTCCATCCCAGGGATGGGCAAGTTGCTGACGGAGGCCCCTCTGGCCCTGGAGACTGAGAAGCAGGCTGTTCTGCATGAGACACACAAGCATTTTCTACAAAATGTCTCCTCCGTCCTGCTCTCAGATGTCATCTCTGCCTTTATGAGCAGCAATGCCACCCAAAACCTCCACTCCCCTGTCACCTTTGTCTTCAAGAATGTGAGTCCTGATGGGTGGGATGTGTCTATGGATGAGACTTTCCTTGGCCACAACTTGGCTGCCCACTTCAGCCTTAGGGTGTGAAGGGGCTTCTCCATGCAAGAATCACTCCTTAGAAAAACCCTTTGCAAACCAGCTTTGAGTTGACATTTCAGAGCACCAGAAAACCAACTCATATCTATACTCTGTTCCTGCAGTCAGTGACTCCTGAGTCAGGGCAGGAGATACTTTGTGTCTACTGGGAGC
>NW_004567342.1:11793-12205 GCF_000260355.1 Condylura cristata | reverse complement strand
ACGAGAGGGTTAGGTTATATTAGCTTTTCAATTCTATAAGAAAAAATTTATAGGATATAGCAGGCCTTCCAAGGTGTGACAGGAATAAATGTTCATTCAAAAAGAGTGGAGTAAGGATTTAGATCCCCAATTCATGCCCCAACTGGAGCTTACAATTTTGTTTTAAAAAAAGAATATATCCAGGGCTGTCGGGGCTGCTGGGGCAAAGGTCAGCAACAGGTCTGCGGCGTATCCTCAGGTCTCTGGTTCTGAGCTGCAGCCTTTTCTCACCATTTGGTTTCCCCTCCCAAGCTGAATTGTCTGTTTATCTCCAGGGTTGTAGCAGGGCTGGGACAAAAGGCTGCTGAGCAGCCACAGCTGCCGCCTCAGGCAGTTTTCCCTCCGCAGCTAGCTTCCTGCCTTCCGCAGCCAC
>NW_004567342.1:7250-7748 GCF_000260355.1 Condylura cristata | reverse complement strand
CATTTCCTATAAAACTACTAGCTGCATAATTATAATAGTACAAGCAATGAAGTAAATTTCATCTCAAAAAAAAAATAAAAAACTTCTCAAAGCTGAATAAGGAAAAATCTATTATTAAGCAAATGAATTAATTCAAACCACCAAATTTAACATAATGGGAAAAACAAATATCAGAACAACAGAATAGTGCTTAGAAAATTATTTTTTTCAATAAAAATAAGACCTAAAAATGTTTCACCTATTCAGAAATAAATTATTATAGCTTTATTGTCAGATAGTACTCGAATCATTCGAGAGTAACATATACAACTTTATCTGTTTTCTCTTTATTATTTTCTAAAAATAAGGAAGGAGGAACAGCATTTGATAAACATCTATCAAATAAACAGGTAAGTATTTAATATGTTTCCATTTGATCTAAGGAATACCATCTGATATAATTCACCACCATAATTATCTATTCTAGAGAAATGGCGTTAGGGGATTTATCTGAGGTTA
>NW_004567342.1:2168-5540 GCF_000260355.1 Condylura cristata | reverse complement strand
TAAGTTCTTTATACTTCTGAGAAGTTTTCACCCACATAATATTGTCATATCATTGGAAATCCTCACAGTTTTGACAACAATGAAGGCAAGAAATCTTTTAGATATAACACTTGTCAATTCGAATCAGAAGAGCATTCGTCATTTCAGTTAGAAAGCCAATGGGTTGTTTTTTGAAACAACAACAACAACAAAAACTCTTGAAGTCTATATAATGAAATTTTACCATTTGACGGGCGAGATATCGCAATAGCTGAATCAAAATTCCACGGGAATTTTGGGCGGGCTGGCTCTGGGACTGGACTTCAGCTCGGGAGGTAGGCGACCACGGCGGGACGGCCACCGCCTGGATTCTCCATCACACCAGTGCTTGGGTCTCACTAGGCACAGGGAGTGCCCATCCCCGCCTCAGGCTTCTGAGGAATCACTTTGGCCCGCTGCCTGGAAAGTCGAGGCAGGTCACGGGAGACCTCTGTCCAAATCTGCACCGGAGCCCGATGAGCCCAGCTGTCCACGGGCCCTCGAGTTGATGAGAGATTCGGCGAGATCCGGGCAGCTGACTTGGACTGATTAGCCCCATGCCAGCCACTTGTGCTGCAGGTCCACCTCCAGGAGAGACCCCCAAGGCCGGTACCTGCAGATCACGCTCCATCTCGCGAGAGTGGAGCCAGGCCTTGCATGAGAATTGCGCCCAGGCCTCGGGCGCCTGGGGCCCGGCTGGAGCTGCAGGTGTCCCTTGTTCCTGGCTGCGACATGCCTGAGGGAAGATTTAGAAAACCTCACACAAACCTCCCTCATGCAAAGAGGTGGGCACAGAAAGAACAGAAAACGCCATCCACCCAGTCGGGGAAATCCAAACCCGTGGTGCCTTAAGCCTTGGCCGAAGGGCCAAGCACTTGTCAGGCTGCCTGCCAAGGCAGGCTACGGGGGGGAATGTCAAAGGCTCCAGATGCAGAGATGGGGCCCTTGGGCAAATGTTGCCAAGCAACAAGCTCCCTTCAGCAGTCCACTTCCTTGTCCAAGAGCGGCAGCCAGAGGGCCACCACCCAGAGCCCTGAGACGCTTCACAGGTGATGGGACAATATTGGCGCTGTCTCTGCATGGGCACGGGCCAGCAGCCCACCTGTGAGTTATCAGGGTCTCCTGGGCGACCAGGTTTCCTGTACACAGCTGCCCGGCTCACTACAGGCCGGGGCTTCTAAGTGCTCCTGACCTCCCTCAGCCAAGGCAGCTCTGTAAAGCAGGCCGCCAGCTCCTACCCAAACCTTTCCCTTGGGGGCAGGTCTGGCTGCCTGCTCAGGCCCAAACACGAGTCCTTGACTCCTGCGGCCTATTCCCTCAGAGCCCTGCTCCCTGAAGGGAGGGTGAAGGGTTCTTCTGTCTCCCGGACAGAGGGGTGGACTCAGGAGCTGATCGCGAGCCCTGACCGGCCGGCTCCATGAAGAAACCTTTCACGGAGTGAACCGCAGGACACTGTTCACACTCCAATCAACACATCCAATGACATCGACAGAAAGCCACACTCTGCGAGCCAGGATGGCATAAGGCTCTGCAATTGGACTCAACCACATGCTGGCAGAGAGACCACGGGGGGTCTGCTGGGAGGGCAGCTGGAAGTGGGCCCCACTTCACCGTGACTGGGGAAGGCTCTGTAATGCTCCCAGCCAGGCATAGACGGCAGCCACAGGGCTTGCACTGTGGGCTTGCAAAGCTATTCAGGCAGGCAGAGATCAAGGAGGTGGGCCTCAGCAAGCGCCCCACAGTCAGCCTGGGCCTGCCCATGCAGGGGTTTCTGTCCCTGAGTGAGTCCATCAGGCCCAGTCCCTTGAGCCTACCTGAGTGCGATCCCAGGCCTGGGGCGCCATCCCCGACAGTGTAGCCGACCTCTCCTGACTGCTTGCTGTTGCCTTCAAGGGCGGTGGTATTTAGTGCAAGTGGAACTGTCTGTTCTGCACCCCAGTCTCTCAGCCTCCTTCTGCTGAGTCCTCTCACGCGTTCCACTGCCCCTGGCACTGCCACGGCCCTCCACCCCAGCTCTGATCCCCCAAGTGGATCGTCAACCAAGAGAAGCAAGACATCAGCCCACCACGCGCGTCCCACCGCGGCAGGCTGGCCAGCGGGGCCTTGCTTTGTTGTGTATGTGCCCCTTGCCAGAGAAGAATTCCTGTCTCCTGCCTTCACAAGTCCGTCCTCTTGGCTTGCCCTCTAGACCAGAGGAAGCCTTCTGCTCCCAAAGAAGACAAATGGAAGTGCAAGCGCAGCTTGGGTCCCATCCAGGCTGCAGGGCCCAAGCACATGCCAGATGGCCAGCACCATGGGAAACATTAGGCCCGGCTTCCCAAGTGCCCTCGGCAGAGTCTGCTTAAGAAGGACTCATGGCTCTTTGTGCATGTGATTTGGTGTTTGTGTTTTCGTTGGGTGCGTGGACCCGTGGGTGGCTGGTCGAGTGTGTCAGTGTGGGGTACACACAGAGTGGGAGAACCCTGGTGGAGGAGGGACCAAAGAAGGCTGTCCTGATGTTCCTGGGAGAGGGCTCCCTAGAGCCTTCTCCTAAGGGAGATGGCCTGGCCTCTTGCTTGGGAGCTGGCAGTGCCCTTGGCTTTGGGGGCTGCTTCGGGCACCGGGCTTTCCGGGGCAACTACGGATTGGCAGAGTCTGGGCAGCATTCTGGTCCGACCACCGATGGCCTCGGTGCCAGGACCGCTTGTGACAGTGGAGGCATGGGTGTCCATGGCCTGTGTGTTCGGTTCAGTGACAGATCTGTTGGTGTGTGTGATCCTTACCTCTCAGAGGCTTGGCATTCACTCCATGGCATGTGCGCGGACTGCAGGCGCCTGGGAGGATGATCCCGGACCAGTGTGCAAGGAGGCCCTGGTGTCCCTCACATGAACGGAGCCCACAGCTAGTCTGCTGAGGCCCGCGCTGACCCTCCCCGGCACGTCGTGCCTTCTCCGGACCTGTAGCCTCTCTGTAAGGATAACCGTGGTCACCGGCAGGGCGCTGTGGCACCGCAGAAAGCCTGGCAAGGGCGCGGTGGCACCCAAGAAAGCCTCCTGGCTTTGCCAAGGAGGCTGTAAGCATTGCTTGGCTGCCCCCGTGTGGTCAGAGATTGCCCTCACGGGCCAATGAACAGACCACGGGGTGGGGTTGGGAAAGCGGGGAGGTGGAGAATGAGGTCTGGCTCGTGGCTCTAGGCCACACTGCTCCCCAAGTGCTCTTGTCATTCAAAAAGTGAGAGAGAGTGGAAGAGCTAAGAAAGAAAGTCCTCCAAACCTCACGCGATGACGAAGCTCGCCCCCAGGATGCCTCTGGGACGAGTGATTGGATTGGAGCCTTGGGGAGGACTTCAGCTCCTGGGGAAGAGAAGGGAAGTCA
>NW_004567342.1:0-491 GCF_000260355.1 Condylura cristata | reverse complement strand
ACTTTCCTTAAATTCCTGTATTCAAAGGAGGCACCAAAGTGTTTCCTTAAGCTGAGAAATATTTTTCAAGACACGACGTTCTGATCAGTCCTACTAAACTACTCAAAAGTTGTGGAAACTAATTTTACAGATTTGATTAATAAACCAGAAACTTCTCCCTACCCCTACACCTAGCATTGTACTACATTAAGCACTTCAACCAATTCTTTTAACTTATTTAGAAAAATCTTAGAATAGTACACATTTTTCATTAAAAAAAGGATCTTGTCCAAAAAAAGTCAAAATTAAGCCAAGAGTCGAACATATACTTTCAATGTAAAATTCTGTAGGTGTGATTTACCTTACTAGTAAGTACATTTGAATGAGACTTGATCATTTTCTAACATGATGACTAAATGGACATTCAATTCTATCAAGTAATGCTGGGCCTTGATGTGTTGCAGTTACCTGATGAGACCAAACTTCAGCTTGTGTCATTGTGTTGATGGGGG
>NW_004567341.1:10167-12522 GCF_000260355.1 Condylura cristata | reverse complement strand
TGAATCTGTATTCTTTTGGTAGGATGGACAGTTTGACAATGTTAATTCTTCCAATCCGTGAGCAGGAGATTTCTTTCCATCTCTGTGTCTTTTTCTTTTAACAATGTTTTAGAGTTTTCTTTGTATACATCCTTAAATTATTTTGTTTGGTTTGTTTCAAGTATTTGATATTTTTGTTTGTTTCAATTATAAAAGTTGTGGCTTTCTTGATGTCTTCTTCTGATTTATTGTTTGCATATAGGAAAGCAGTAGATTTTTGTATGTTGACTTTTTATCCTGCTACCTTATTAAAATAATTGATTATTTTGATTAGTTTTTCTGTGGAGTTTTTGACATTCTCTATGTATATTATCATATCATTGCAAATAGGGATAGTTTTACTTCTTGTTTGGATTCCTTGTATGTCTTACATTGTCTAATTGCTCTGGCTAGGACTTCCAGTAATACATTGAACAGCAATGATGAGAGTGGACATCCTTGTCTTGTTACAGATTTTAAGGGGAAGACATTCAGCTTTTCACCATAGATGATGATATCGACTGTTGCTTGTCATATATGGACATTATTATGTTAAGGAAAGTCCCTTCTATCTGGAGAATTTTGAGGTCATTTATCATAAATGGATGTGGACTTTGTCAAATGCTTTCTCAGCATCTATGGGTATGATAATACAGTTTTTAAAAGATTTATTTATACATACAGGAACTGGAGTATAGGCCAGATGTGCAGGGGGGTGAAAGGATTCATCAGAGAAGGAGTGGGGAACAGAACAAGACTGACTGAATATGCTGCTGAGGGGCGTAGCAGGTGAGACAGGAAGGTCTGCTGTGCCATGTGGGTCACCTCCCTGGCTGGAGATCAAACTCATGCTGCAGTAGCTACAGATAACTTCATAGTGCTGCAATTTAACCCCTTGCACTACCAGAGAGGACCCTGATCATATGGTTATTTTTCTTTTTGCTGATATGTTGGATTACATTGATGATTTTGGGAGGTCGAACCATCCTTGTGTTTCTGATGTAACTCCTGTTTTATCATGGTGAATTATCTTGTTGACGCATTGGTGGAGTCTGTTGGCCAGGAATTTGTTGAGGATTTTTGCATCAGTGATCATTAGAGAGATTGGCCTGTAGTTTTCTTTTTTTGTGATGTCAAGTTTGGTATTGGTGTAATGTTGGTGTCAAAAGCCTGTTCAGTATTGTCCCTTCTTTCTCAATTTTTTTGAAAGAGTTTGTATAGATTAGGCACTATTTCATTTTTTGAACAGTTGGTAGAATTTTTATGTCAATCCATCCGGTCCTGGGCTTCTGATCTTGAGTTTAGATTACTCTTTCAATTTTACTGCTTGCAATCCGTCTGTATAGGTGTTCTATTTCTTTTTTATATAGCTTTGGATGATTGTAAAATTGTGAAATTTGTCCATCTCTTCTAGGTTATTGATCTTGCTTGCATGTAACTGTTCATAATAATCTGATTATTCTTTTGATTTCTTCATGTCCTCTTTCATTTATGACCCTATTTATTTGTGATTTCTCTCTTTTTTTTTCCTTTGTGAGCCTGGCTAGAGGCTTATCTATTTTGTTTATTTCTTTGAACAATGAACTTTTGGTTTCATTGTTTTTTTTTATTGTTTTCTCAACTTCTATTTCATTTATTGCTACTTTGACTTTTATTATTTCCTTCCTCCTGCTGGCTTTTTGTTGTTCTTCTTCTTTTTCCAGTTCTTTAAGGTGAAAGAGTAGGTTGTTTGAGTTGTTTCTTGTTTCTTGATGTGAGCCTGTAATCTATTTTCCCCTTATACCTGCTTTTGCTATGTCCCATAGGTTCTGGAGAGTTGTGTCTTCATTATTATTCTTCTCAAGGCATTTTTTAACTTATTCTTTTATCTCCTTCTTGGTCCAGTGGTCCTCCAGTAGTGTGGATTTCAATCTTCGTGAGGTAGGAGGGTTTCTTGCCATCTTCTCATGGTTTCTTTCTATTTGGATCCCTTCATGATTTGAGAAGATATGATTTTAGCTTACTGTATCTGTTGATTTTAGTGTTGTGTTCCAGTATGTGATCAATCCTGGAGAATGATCTGTGTGCATTTAAGAAAAATGCATACTCAGATTTTTGGGGGGTACAGTGTTCTATAGATGTCTCTTAAGCCAATGAGGTCAAAGTCCTTGTGTGCTTTAGTGTCCTTGTTTATTTTTTGTTCTCATTGATCTATTCATTGTTGAGAGTAGTGTGTTGAAATCTACTACATATGTATTTTTTTCTAATGTCTGTTTTCAGAGATACAATTATATATTTTGTTGCTCCTTCATTTGACGAATATATGTTGATGAGTATTATGTCTTCTTGACATATTAT
>NW_004567341.1:5813-9242 GCF_000260355.1 Condylura cristata | reverse complement strand
TGTCTGATTCAGAAGTTCTTCCAAGTCATAGTTCTTTGGTTCTGGTTGTTGGTTTTCTTTTTGTGTTGTATCTTTCCCTCGAGGGCTTGCTTTGCAGTTTGTATTTTTTTCTTACTGTTCTTTGTTTTCTAATATTCTATGCATTTGAGACAGTTTTCCACTGTTACTGGCAGGCATTTCTTCAGGTTGCTTCTCCTGGAATGTTGGGAGCTGGTAGTCAGATTGAGTCTGGTACTATAATGCTGAAATTCCTGAAAACTAGTTATTCTGTGTGTATTTTGATGGGCTTTGTTTCTGATGATCCCCTCCCTCTATCTTTACTCAGTCCAGAGCAGGGTGGGCCCACTCCTTGTGAACCTAGACTTAAATTTTGAATTGATTTTGAATAGAATCTGAAAGGAACAGGAGATCCCACAATGGACTCAATCTCCATATCTTTATCTTTCACCTTTTAGGTCTATGCTTTAGACACTGCCCTCAGCAGTCTGCTACCTGCTTGAATCATCTGCTCTGTAATCCAGGCATTGGCACCTGAGAATCTTGATTTCTATGGCTGTGTCAATTTGCAATAGAATTGCAGCTATTGGGGTACTTGTCCATGGTGTTGGTCTTGGGTGCTACAGTTTCTGTCTATATAGTGTTTAAAGGCTTATTTCTAATCAGCATGACTTAAGCTCAAAAGTCAGTGTGGGGTGGTGGCCCAAGAACTCAGCCTGTGGGTGTGTGTTGAGCGCTAATGAGACTGTTGTAGAAGAGCACCACGGGCATGAGCCAAGGGAGGTGTCTGCAATCACAGGATCAAAAGAGACTCCATGGTGGTGCTCTCCCAGAAGACCCAGCCTGTAATAAACCTTTGAGATGTAGCCTAGTTCCAATTTGAGCCAGTTTCACAGGCAGAATCTGAGGTTCAGGGACAAGCAGAGTGCCCAAGAAGCTGTGGAGTCAGGTTTTAGGAAGGAACTACAGGAAGTTGCAGCCTACATAGCAGGCGAACTGTTCAGAAGCTTGCCCAATCTAGATGGGGGATGGTCTGGAATTCTTGGATCACTGCAGCTAACCAAAGCAGACCTTGACAAGCCCATCATCTGTTCTCCAGGAGTCCCAAAATGATGTCTGCCGGAAATATGTGCTCCTTCAGTTACAGTAAACTAAGGACCTGCTTGAAGCCTAAGGAGTCTGGGGAAAGGGTAGCAAGTAGTATTTCTTGGAACTGCTGAAGCTAAATGCAAACAGCCCCAATTGTCATCTGCATATAGACAGTCCTGCAAACAGAACTCTCTCTGGGAGGTGAATACTCCCTGGTTAGAGAAGACTATTGAGTCTCTGGAAACACAAGAAACCCAGCCATAAAATCTAGTAGATGGTGACTTTAAACAAAGGGCATTTTCCCTTCTGTAATTCTTTGTTCCCTATCTGAAGTAGCATAGGCACCTGGCCTTCCCCTGTTAGGGTCCGAGAACTCGATTACCGTGAAAGACAGAACTCGATTACCGCAAAAGACAGAGCGTCACGCAAGAATGCAATTCGCAAAGTAGAGTTTATTGGGCTGGCTAGCCAGGGTCAAGCCGTTCCCTGCCGGACACACAGGTTCAGGCAAGACCCCGACCAAAGGAAAGTCAGGGAATATATTGGCCTTGTTGGCCGTTACATACATCAGAGCCCGCGCAGATTCAACTTAGCAAATGGATTCAAGGATTAACAGACATCACAGCCTGGGTGACAGTTCAACCACATTTTAAATGTACATTGTCCCTCTTCAACCTCTCCTGCATTCCCGGAGGTGAGGCGAGGGGGTGGGTGCTTGCCTGGGCTAGTCTAGTTTTGCTCAGGCCTGCGTTAGATACTTCATCCATTCCTTCACCCCTTCTTTCTTTTCTGACAGACTTATCATTTGCAATGATAAACATTTAAGTTTTAACTGCCTGAACTTCTTTTTAATTTTTTAAAGACTCATTTGTTTATGCATACAGAACTGGGGTACAGACCAGAGGTACTGGGGCAGTGAGAGGATTCACCAGAGACTGAGTGGGAAGCAGAACAAGCAGATTGATGAAGTACAGAGAGGAGGGGTCTGTTTGTGCCATGTGGGTCAACTCCCTGGCTAGGTATCGAACTTGCAACTTGCATCACAGTAGCTGCAGATAGCTTCCTAGTGCTGTGCTTTAACCAGTTGCACCACAAGGGAGGGCCCTGAACTTCCTTCTAAAACACATTTGTGTGCTACTTAAGTTTCCCTTTTGCCCAAATGAATATTGATAAGTTGGCTTTAAATATTTTGTTTTCAAATAATTAGCAATTGTAATTAAAAATGAATGGAAAATCAGGATGGGTAACATGTACTAAAAGAAAACTTGTGGAAATCTTTCAAGGATTCTTTCTTCCTTTCTGGCTTTGGAAAATGGTAGAGCACAAATACCGCTTTGTTTTGTTTTGTGCAAATTCAAAGCTTGTTTACTATTTCAGAAAATAAAAACTTTACAAATAATAAACAAAATTTAAAATATTATTATTATTTTTAATCTCATTTTAAGTGAGTTGCATAGAATCCAGAAGAATGACAAGCAAGCTGGTCATGGGAAGCAGTATGAGCGTAGAAGCTATGGAACTGATACAGGTTTGCATCCAGAATGTACATTTGCTGCATGGTACATCTTTTGGCATCTCAACCAATTTATCTAAGCCTACAGATGCATCTGCTGAATGGTCTTTGTTAGTGTTAAAACTAATGAATATTAAAGAGCTGGCCTATAATAAATGCAATACCATAAATGGCATTAGAATGATGATTTCCTGGTTGGCATATAAGGATAAAATGAGCTGAAGTTTACTCCAAGGATATGTCTCCTTTTACTCTTTAAAGAAATCTTTTCATGATTGTGTTCTGTCCTGTGACGTCAGAAAGATTTACTACCAATTCACTGAACCAGTAACATGACCCAATTTCCTAAAGGCCGACAGGGAAGCCACTTCTCGTGAGGCAGATGGGACTACTGACTTCTGTTCCATGAAAACTTCGTACTTGGGAGATATACTGGCATTCAGTTACCAAATGAAAAACTAAAATGCCTTTGATATCAGGAAAGCAAAACCATATCAGAAAGAAGTAGCATTTGAGACATTTATGCCATATCTTGTGCATAAATTAGAGTATTCAGAGGAAGCCAAGTAGCTTTCATTGACACTTGGGATATTCAAGGAGCTTCATCAACTAACCCCTTTTGTGTGTGATTACAGCCATGCTTCTAAGTACCAGGTGTGCTTTCCCTGAAAGGAAATGGAAAAACTAGACAAATTCACAACCATTAATTAGGTAATTCAAAGTTAATATATAAAGCAGCTATTTGCTGAGCTACCTGGCAATAAATATTAAAGAGAAATATTATCAGAATGAAAAAGATATCAAGAAATAGTTTGCCTTTAAATCATCTT
>NW_004567341.1:2493-5223 GCF_000260355.1 Condylura cristata | reverse complement strand
CTTGGCTGTCGACCAAATTCATGCTGTAGTGGTGACAGTACTAAGACATAACCCCAGAGGCCACAAGGGAGGCCCTCCCTTTTGAGTTTAAAAACTCTACCTTATATTCACATTATGAAAACATGCATAATAGTCACAGAACTATGTAAAGACAAAACCAATTTCCCCTCAGTTCCACTCGTACAGGTGAACGCTGATCTTCTGCAGATGTAGAATTTATTTGCATTTTGTGTAAAAGAATCTTTAAACTCCTTTTAAATTATTTTATAAAAATGGAGAAAATATATACACTTCTCAGTTATTGCTTTTCTTGATCGATACATTATTATCTCAATGCTTGTGTCCCCCCAACTCATGTATTGAAAGCCTAACTCCCAAAGTGATGGTAACAGGTAAAGCCTTTGAGAGGCAATTAGGTCAGGAAGGCAGAGCCCTCTGACTGGGATTAGCTCCCTGGTAGAACAGAACAGGGGGAGCTACCTCATCTCTTCCGCAGTGAAGAAAGGGCACTGAAATATAAGTAAGCTATCACCTGACACCTAGTCTATCAACACTTAATCTTGGGCTGCCAGTCCCCAGAACTATAAGGACTCCATTGCCAGAGTTCATATGCTCTCAGCTTATATTTTATTACAGCTGTCTGAAGAATTAAGACAATATTATTGCTTTTTATATCATTATCAGTTTTTGTAAAGCTTTATATTAGTGAGTCCACTATGTATCTTTAACTCACTATAGAGAAGGCGGTCTAGGGGTTAAGTCTCAGTGCTGTCCTGCCACTGTCTGAATTTGATCCCCAGCCAGGGAGCTGACCCACAAGTCTCAGCAGACCTCTCTTGTCTCTCTTGCTACTCCCCTCAACAGTGGATTTCAGTCAATCTGCCTGATCTGTTCCCCACATGATCTCTGGTTATCCTCTCACCTCCTCCCCACCTCTGGCCTACACCCCAGTTCTAGCAAAACCAAAACAAAAAATAGAAGGACCCGTGCCCTGCCTTTTACTGCCCTTAGCCACTGTACCAACATTAGAATACTGACTTTTAGACTTCTTCTATTGGTTTATTTATGCATTTATTTATTTTATTTGTTAATTAATATTTTCTAGCATCATTGTGCCAAAATTACATTCTTTTTTACGTGAGAAATATATACCCTGAATTTCCAATACCAGATATCTTATAAGATGCTGAACTACATTAACTTGAACAGGAAATCATTGTTGAAACTTATAAGGAGTTATTTATGCAAAAGCTAATGGTGCAAAATGTATTCTAATGTTATAAACTCAAAAGGTGGAATAAAGCAAATAAAAATAATAATTTATCATAAATATGGTATGTATGTATATATATAAGTAATGCTGTATAGTATTACTCAAGTAGATTTCATATTTCTCTTCATATAGACAGGACAGATGAGAGTACAGATTTCAAAAACAATGTTTTGGTATACATTCTATGAGCAAGATTAGCCAAAAAAAAAAATCTCAAAAATACAGGACAGTCTTTAAGTCTGAGAGTATAGTACCAATAAGAAAAGATTAAATTCAGTTTGATATAAACTATGTTCAAAAGTATAAGGAAAGCGATAAATCAGTTTAGAAAAGTATAATTTTCAAAGTTTCACCTCAACCAACCTCCAACTTATTACAACTCATTTACAGTGAAACTTAGATATTAAAACTCATAATATGAACATTTTAATGTTAAACATGGCAATATCTGAATTTTCATTACTGATAAGTATAAAAAATTATTTATTTATTTATTTGTGAACTGAATAGCAAGAGTTAAAAAAATCTGATTTGGACCTACCTGGTGGCCTACAGGTTAAGTCAATCCTCCTGTTCTGTCCCCACTTTGTCTCTGGGGAATCCTTTCATCCCTCATATCTTTGGCCTACCCCCCAGTGCTTATCCAGATTAAAAACATGGGCTCTCCCTGGTGGTGCAATGTGTTAAAGCACAGCACTGCAAAGCTAGTTGCATCTGCCTCAGCATGAGTTCAATCCGCCACCCAGCAGGAGGTGATCCACAGGCATAGCCAGACCTCTCCTGTCTCTCCCACTGCTCCCCTCAGCAGTGTACTTCAGCGATCTGCCTGTTCTGCTCCCTGCTCTGTCTCTGGTGAATCCTCTCAACGCCCCTGCACCTCTGGCCTGTACTCCAGTTCTGTGTGCATAAATAAGTAAATCTTTAAATAAAACAAAAAACCTGATTTGACATGTGAAAGCCCCTCCCCATCTGAAAGCAGAGAATTCCTATGAAATCATTTACAAGCCAAAGTGACATAAAGCAATTAGGCAATTACTATTCAGTTACACTGAAAACATTGGGGGCCTTTCCAAGACTCAAAATTAACCTACCAGATCATACTAAGTGACACATAAAACCTAGTGTTAGTGTTATATATAATATATAACATACAGAACCTGTACAAAATAGGTTTGGGGGATCAGTGGGGTCACCCTTGCTGCTTAGAGGGTATGCACTGACTATAACTGGCAGACTCAACACAAACACCCAATGCTGTTTTTACTTTTTGCCTCATACAGTAGAACTGGGATGTCGGCCAGAGATGTGGGGGTAAGAGGATCCCCCAGAGACAGGGTGGGGAGCAGAACAGGCAGATCTCTGAAATCCACTGCTAAGAGGAACAGCATGTGAGAAAGGAGAGGTCTGTTGTGCCATGTGGGTCAGCACCCTGCCGGGGGATGCTGGCAGGTCAGGTC
>NW_004567341.1:0-1458 GCF_000260355.1 Condylura cristata | reverse complement strand
CCTCCGGGGCAGGCGGGAATCAAACTCATGCGGAAGTGGCTTTAGCTTCTCAGTGCAGTGCTTTAACCCGCTGCGCCACCAGGGAGGGCCCCCTCATAGTGTTTTTAAGTTACAATTTTCTAATGAATAGTTGTGCTTATCATCTTTATGTGCTTATCCATATATCTTCACCAGTGAAATATTTATTCAGTTCTCTTGACTACCTTTTAATTTAATGAAAGTTCTTTATATATTTTATATGTAAATTCTTTAATATATATATAATTTGGAAATATTTTATTCCTTTCTGTGGCTTTTCTATTTTCACCTTTTCAAAGATATCTTTTGAGGCACAAGTTTTTATTATTACTTCTACTTATTGTCATTCCTAAAATATCTTAATCCAAGAACTTGAAGATTATAATTTAGTTGGCAAAATTAGGTTTATAACCCACTGTAAGTTAATTTTTGTGTAGTTGTGTTATATAAGCATCTACATTGCTCTTTTAGCATAGGGGAAATCAATTTTCTCAGGACTTTGTATTGAAAAGATGGTTTTGCCTTTTGAAGTTTCTTCAAGTAGATCAAATATAGACCAAATATAAAAGCATTTATTCCTGGACTCAAGACTTTCTCACTGATTATACATCTATCTTTACCATGCTGCCTTGCTCATGGTAAGTCTGTAGTAGTTACTGAAATAGAGAACAGGGAGTGTAGGTCCTTCAATCTTCAGATACCTTACTATTTTTTATCAATTTTTTCTAGTACTTTCAGTAGTACTTTGCAGTGCCAATATGTTGTATTTATAAAAGCAATTTAAAAGTCCTCTGGGAAATATCTTCAGTTAAATTAGTAAATGAGACTTCTCATTTTAAAGGAATTTATTGAACCTAACTGAACACTAATTCAAAAACTCAAGGCAAATATTCTCATTTTATATTTATAAATACCATAATAATATATGTGTGTGAAACTTCAAAACATAAGGAAAATATGGATGTTTTATCTATAAGTTTATAAAATTCAATGTTTTTTAAGCTTTGACAACTGTAAATCATTCTTTCTATAAACAGAAGCTCCAATTAGCTATTTTTAAAATCACATTGATCCTGTTCATGAAAGAATTGCCTTTGTTTGTGGAATTTTCGCTAGTATAAAAAGAGAATTTAGGCATATTTGACCATCTGGAAATATTCCAAATGAGATAATAATGGCACATCATTATGGTTTAATTTTCTGTCATTTTTTCTCATATTATAAATTTGAACATTATTCCTCTAGTCACATTCTGATTAAAAAAATTCTATTCCTCTCTCGGAAATGTTTTTTAAGCTCTCACATAATTTTTACACCTAATAGATAATTTTCAAAACAGAGAAAAACATTCAGCATGGAGCAATTCAATGACATACTTAATACTGCTCAAAAAGTCAGAAACAGGAGCCTCCTGGTAGCCTAGGGGTTGAATCTCATTGT
>NW_004567340.1:11690-12530 GCF_000260355.1 Condylura cristata | reverse complement strand
GTGCTTTAACCCGCTGCGCCACCAGGGAGGGCCCATCAAACAGTTTTTAAAGAGATGAAAGGCCATCACAGGTGCCAACGTGAGTGGATGTGTAGGGAAAGTGCCACCAAAGTAGGCCCAAGTGTACAAAGACAAATGTCCTATGAGCCACGCACACAGACATATAAACCAAGCCAGACACAGGGACTGGCTGACGCGCTGGCATGCCGTGATCACGTCGCAAAGATATGAATGTACATCACTAAGCTGCTATCCTGAAATAGTAACAACACTTTATGCCATTTATGACTCAATTTTAAAATTCCAAAACATTAAATATTGTATATTAACACATACACTGTAGAAATAAATTTTTGCTCAAAAACTCCTGTCAGGTTATTAGAGCAAGCACTATTTGGGGAAACGTGATAAAATTTAGAAGAGGTAAATACTTGAAAACATTATATCACTTACAATGATAGATTCTGAATACATGTAAGTCCTAGTGCAGACAATTGCTTAAAGGCATCAGAGCTCCACTATCTAAAGAAGTGCACGTTGAAAATACAATAAATGTAATTAACTAGAAAACATTTTATCTATTAAATGAATATTCTAATAACTGGTGTTATTGACTGCAATGGTTACATGATAAATATCAAAAAGGACATGTTATATTTCATCATTAGATACACAACTGTATGCTTCTGTACACCATTTTGCAACATAACTGTTATCTACAGTTAAATGTAAATGACTATATATACATCTTCTATTCAATTTCAAAGCAACTGGGAATGAACTGTGGATTGATACAAAAAAGATACAAGCAAAAGCCATATTCCTCACACTCTGAAAACT
>NW_004567340.1:0-10760 GCF_000260355.1 Condylura cristata | reverse complement strand
GCAGCCACCAGGGGGCTAGGAAACACCCAGGGCTTTCCTTTCTCCCCTCTGTGTCCTTCTTGGTCTTGTTTCAACATGAGCCCAAAGCAACTTCTGCAGGGACAAGACAGTAGAAAGCACTCTCTGAGATTATTTGGGACTTCGATTCCGTGCCAATGAGAACATTCAGGTGTTTATACTGACTAGATGCTTTTTCTCCTAGAAAGATGTAAAAGAAGGAACTTTCATCTATTTGAAGTAATGATGAGGACACAAAATCTAATATTAAAATGAGGTCGCTGTAACGAATGCTGAAAGCAGCTACTGCAGGCAGGGTCAGTGCTGCTCACAAACATCCAAAGCACCTGCGAACCCACACCGCTCCACACAGGGCAGGAGTCCCACCTACTGCCTTGCCCGCACTCAGTGCCCATGGAGAGAGGATCGGGGTCAGTGAGACCTGCTGTGGGACCGCACTGGCTGTGTGTGGGAAACCACAGGAACAGCCCACAGTCCCCACGCTGCATTCTGTAGGTTTGGTATTAGACATAAAACAGCATGTGCAGGTATTTTAAAACTTAAACACCTTTTATAACATCAAATATACCAGACAAAGTGGGGGGGGGGGTCTACGTTCCTTCATCTGCAAAACTCACCCACTTCCTCAACCTCTAAACTGGCAGGGAAATGTAACCGCCTGTGGTGGGATTGAAAGAGGACAGTATATCTGTCCATTCACAGGGTGACCTTCATGGAACTGAAAATTGCCATGATTTCTAAGAAAACAGAGCAGCCACTAGCTTCTCAGCTTCTAGAAAGTGCTAAGGAATGATTCTATTTGATAAATTAACTTTGTACTATTTGTGAAAAAAAACTGTTTAAGGAGCTTCGCATGACACTCTTTCTGAGTACACTTCAGTGACCCTCAAAAACATCAGTAGATTATTTCCAACAGTGGTTCCCGATTACTGTATATAAGGACTCTCGATGCAAAGTGGTAAAATGTACCTTCATATAAGGTTTGCATTTTGCGGTTTGCTTAAATTATGGTACACATAAAGCAGGAACATACAGAGGTAGATATAGGTCACATTTGTATGCATGCATGTGTACAAAGGAAAAGTGAAATACATGAAATACAAACAATGAGAAAAATTGTTAGTCAGCTTTACTACGTCCTGAAAATTATATCTTTTAACTCAGGAGATAAGTGACAATAAAATCAACAAATAGTCTGTGTTTATGGAATGTCATGGGGAATAATCATATAATTTCACTTAAGTGCAACATGTTCAGCCCCTTAAGTTTTCTGAAGGTCTTTCAGGTACCACTGAACTATGGAGAAAGACAGCTAGTATTATCAGGTTACATGTTTTTCTTACATAAAAGTGACTGTGTTCTTAGATCCTGGAGTTAGCAAATGGTACCATTTGAAAATAAAAGAAAACAGATTATCAACCTCTCAGTCAGAAATTGGCTTCTTATATAATATTAAACAAAAATCACAGTTTTAATTAAACTGCTTATTCTGATTGAATAAAATGTTAAAAATTGGCCTTCCCTGGTGGCACAGCGGGTTAAAGCGCAGCACTGAGAAGCTAAAGCCACTTCCACATGAGTTTGATTCCCACCTGCCCCGGAGGTAACCACATGGCGTGGCAGATCTCTCCTGGCCTGCCTGCTGTTCCCCTCGGCAGTGTACTTCGTCAATCTGCCTGTTCTGCTCCCCAGTCTGCCTCTGGTGAAGCCTCTCGCCACCTCTGAGCCTCTGGCCTGTTCCCCAGTTCTGTATGCACAAATAAATAAAATCTTAAAAAAATAAATATGTAATAAATAAAAAGTTAAAAATTGAAAAATATGCAAATAATTTTAATTGATGGGATTTTCTCAGGTTTCCTATTATACACAATAGGGTAGAGCATCATATATTAGTCAGCTTGCAAATAAGTGTAACACACCTTTTTAACATATTCCCAGAGAAAAACAATCCTACTTACTCATAAGCACAAAATCAATGCTGCTTATGAACTACTGTTGATGCATTTCCAACTTTCTGCAGAATGAGAATCACAAAGCCTACTCAATCAAGAGATTAAATACCTTAAAGCCAATGCTTCAAAAGTCCAAGGTCAATTAGTTATTGAACACACAGTCTACAGAGATACTGTCTGCAACTGCACTCACTCCCTGAGGCAAACGTGTACCAATTATCTCCCGTCCTCCATGACCCTGAAGTCATGGCTATGGTTATGGCTATCTCATAACTATGTGCAGCCTCTGCCTCAGGGAATACACAAAGTGATGTGTGCTCAACCTGATAGATATCAATTTTTAAACAAAGATACATCAACTTGTTGCTAGATGTTGGAAAGAAATATTGACACTTCACAATTTGCTCTGTTGTAGAAATGCTTTTTATATATTTTTAGCCAATCATACAAGCTGAGGTTAAAATGCTGCAAGGTGAAGGTGGGTCAGTTGAACGTGAAAACTCCTGTGGCTACAGTCTTTGGAAGGAAGGTGCTGGGTGTGGAGGGAACCACAATCATCTAGATCAGGGCCAGGATCCACACCAGGTTCTCCAGATAAAGAGGGATGAAGGTTCCCTCCTGGCTGTGTGAAATAACACACAGCACTCTCTTTGATGCAAAGGCAAACATTTTGGCAGAATAGTCTTTACCTGAGCCTTAGCCCAGATGACAAACGGATATTCCCCCAGTAACAGCTCAACACACTTTGCTCATTCACCTCAGGAATGGGAAAGGTTACAACACACTTTTGAAGGTAAGGTCACTCTTGAAGACATGCCCTATGAATGCCTGAAATTATTTCTAAGATCATAGTAGGCTCAACTGCACCTACCTACGATGTCACTACAGCTGTAGAGCTCTATTATTACAACAGTATATTATACATGAAAATGTGGGAGATACAGAACATATATAAGGAGGAGTCTTATAGAAACACAAAAGAAGCAGAGCTGCATGTGAGGGCACTGTTTGTTGTCTGAATGTTGGGGTAGCAGTACTGTGGAAATTTAAAACTCACATCATTTTCTTGCAGACCTCATAAAATATCACAATGAAAGAAAGCCTTATCTCAGTCTCTATCCCAACATAATGTCTCTCACTTAACAGAGATTGCAAAGGCAGCCATAATTATGGGAAGCGGAGTCAGAGAGTACACAGGTTTTAAATATCAATGATGGGATTAAAGCATATATAAGTAATATGTTCATAAATCAAATGGATAAATATACAATAATAAGTTAATTTTACAAGTAAACAGAGGGAAACAAAGTATCAACATGAAGTCCATATTTGAAAAAAATGCTTCAAATAAAATTATCATAATACAAATTAAGAAGCTTAGATGGCAACATCAATCAACTCAACCACTGAAAATAGAATTAACCATCTTGAAGTTATTTCCAAACAAAATATACTGAACATAGAGGGAAAAAGATAACAACCAAGCATCAAGAGGTGATTTAAAAGTATGGCACAAATATAACTGCAATACCAGAATGAGAAGAAAGGAGGAATGGAAATGAAGAAATAGTTGGGGGGGGGGGGGAAGCAGAATTAGACACCAAAACACAGTCCAGTGAACTGTACCAACAAAACATTGCATCCTAAAAATATCATATCAAAAACACTGAAATATAATGAAGGTGATGTCTACAGAGGAGTCAAAAAATATATACCCTCAGCACAATGACAAGGATAAAATCATACAGGCTTCTGTTTAAAAAAACTTTACAGAGGCTTCCCGAGAGACCTAGGGGTTAAGTTTCAAGGCTAATACCTATATGGCCAGAGTCAATTTCCAGCCAGAGAGCAAACCCACATACAGCACTGCAGACCTCTCTTGCTTTAACCACTGCTCCCATCAGCAGTGTCTCACCCCCCACAACTCTTGCCTACACCCCAGGTCTGCTGCACAAAAAAAAATAAATAAACCATACAGTAAGAAAGTAGTGAATGCTGGTGGGAATGCAAACTAGTACAACCCCTATGGAAAATTGTTTGGAGGTTTCTCAAACTGCTAAAAATGGAGCTTCCATATGACCCAGCAATCCTGGTTATCTACCCAAAAGACACAAAGACACTGATTCAAAAAGACACCTGCACCCCATGTTTATTGCTCCTTTATTTACAATTGGAAAGACATGGAGTCAACCCAAATGCCCAAAAGTAGATGCCTACTTTAAAAAGTGGTACATATACACAGTGGAATATTGGGCAGCCATCAAAAAGATAAACACATGCCTTTTGCAGCAACATGGATGGAGCTGGAAGGGATTATGCTTAGTGAAATAAGTCAGAAAGAAAAGGAAGAATACTGGATGGTTTCACTCATAGCAGGAGCATAAAGGACAACAGGGGGAAATAATAATAATAGTAAACAATTATATATGAGACATTTTACGGGAGTGGAGTGGGGAATGAAATAAAAAATGGGGAGGTGAAGGGAATGCACTGGACTATGGTGATGATACATGGGTCATCTGAAAGCCTACAGGGATTACAATGGAAATGGAAAAAGGCACAAATTGATGTAAAAATGAACTATTATATTAAAATTAAAAACAAAAAAAGTAGTGAAGTGAAATATTTAAAGTGGTAAAATTATTAATAAATAAATTAATTAAACAATACAATTGTATATGTTTCATTATCAATCAAAATTATGGAAAAAGGTAAAACTTGCTACAAACAAGGGATGTGAAGGTACTGAGATGATGTGCTACAAAGAGTCTGCATTTACACATGAAGTGCTCTAATACTATTTTAATAGTAATGTATAATGCTGAAGACTGTTTAACTTCCTACCAATTAGACTAAAATTACTTACTATTTTAAGGCAACATTAGAAAAATATATAAAGTACAATACATTTGTTAAGAGAGGAGATTATTAAAGTGAATCCATATCCCAAAATTCATAGCACCTAATTATATATAAAGCAAATATTAACTGATTTAGGGAGAAACACCTGGAATGTAACAGTAGAGAACTGCAGTGCCCTACAACAAAGTGTCAACAATCTAGGAAGAAATCACAGACAAAAAAATTAAACATAGAACTACATGAGAACCTAAAAGATGTATGCAAAAGAGCCCATCAAAAATTGAGTAAGCACATTCATCTCAATTACACACAGAACATTCTCCATTGATGATTACATATTAGTCCAGAAATCATTTCACACTGAAGTCTATTCACACATATTTCCCAACAAAAACAAATAAATGAACTAGGAATCAGCTACTAGGACAATACATGAAATATGTGAAGATTAAACAACATGGCCTGAATAACCCCTGGATCAAAGAGGAAATATATAGAGAATGATAAATATTCAATACTACTAAAAGTGGAAAGACAAAATATGAAAACTTGAGCTGCATCCAGAGTCAGAATAGGGAAGTCTAGAACAATAAATATCTCTATTAACGAAAAAGAAAGAACTCAACGTTAAACATTTAAAAAACAACCTACCTTAAAATTATAACGTGGGCTCTTCCTGGTGGTACAATGGGTTAAAGCACCAAATTATGAAGCTCTCCAAAGCCACAGCAGCAAGAGTTCAATCCCCTGCCAGTTTGCTGACCCACATGGTGTGAGAGACCTCTGCTGACCCACCTGCTGCTCCCCTCAGCAGTGTATTTCAGTGCATCTGTCTGTTCTGCTCCCCCAATCTGTCTCTGGGGAATCCTCTCACCCACCACACCTCTGGCCTGTACTCCAGCTCTGTAAGCATAAATAAGTAAATCTTTTTTAAAAATTCATAATGACTGGGAGTAGGAGTGGAACAATAGTCCAAAGTTCATAAGAAGGGAATAACTAATATGTGAGAAAACATACAGGAATATAAAACTAGAAAGTAAATAAAAAAGCACCATGTAAATAAAAGTTAGGTTTCAGGACACAAACAAACTGACAAAAATTTAGCAAATCATAGCTAGAGAGACAGGGGGAATGATTAGAATAAAAAAAGCAAAAAAGAAAAGACAAGTGATTTAGAAGAAGAACCAAGAACCAAAAAGGGCTGTGTGTGATGACACATAACAAGAAATTTAATAAACTGGAAGAAAACAAAAGGGTATCTGAAATACCATGAATATATCCAGCACAGCATCAACTCATCCAGACCAATACCTGGAAACTCCAAGTGTCCAAGCAACTACATTATAGATCTGAGTAAACATAGAAGCCAGCAAAGTCTTGAGTAAATAAGCAAGGTAGGAATTAAAGAAGGGAGAAAGGTCAAGCAAAACCATAGCACCAACTAGGGTACAACTAAAATAATTTAAGATACTAATAAAAAGATTAAACACAACAACAAAAAAGGGAGAACACAAGTAGAAAAAGGACAAACAAAATATACAGATATAATACAAAGATGCAAGAATCCAAAGGCATGTGATATCACAAGATAAAAACAACTTCCCACATCTCAAACACAAAAAGATATAACTCCCATCACAGAGATTTCAAAACTGCTATAATAAAGAAAATCAACAAGCTAGAAAGAAACTCAGAAAGCAAAATAACAAAAGCAACACCATAGGCAAGTCAAAGAAAGAGAAGAAAACTCAGAACCTACTCAAAGAGACACAATAAAATTCAAAAGAACAAAGTAATGAGCTCACAATTGAAATCAATAAACTCAATGCAGGAATTCAAACTTTAAAAAGAAATAAAGGCAATTCATGGGCCCTCCCTGGTGGCACAATGGGTTGAAGCACTGGGGAGCTGTCCATAGCCACTGCAACAGGAGTTTGATCCCCAGCCAGGGAGTGGACCCTGGCCAGGGAGTAACCCATGGGCACAACAGACCTCTCCTGCTACCCCACTGCTCCCTTCAGCAGTGTATTTCACTCTATCTGCCTGTTCTGCTCCCCACTCTCTCTCTGCTGAGTCCTCCCATCCCCTGCATCTCTTACCTGTACTTCAGTTCTTGTATGCATAAATAAATAAATCTTTTTTTTAAAGAAAGAAAAAAAGCAATTCATGAAGCAAAGGGCTCACTAAATGGAACCAAGACCCTCCAAAACTATGCAAGTAGAATAGATGAAACTCAGGATTTAATCAGTTGCTTATGCACTAATCACTTAGGCAGAAGGAAGAGAAAAACAAGACATTTTTTAAAAGTGAACGGCAATTAAAATACAGCTGATGCCACTAACAAAGCTCACCTAAGAATAATGAACTTCCCAGTGAAGGAGGAGAGAAAGAGAAGCAGTAAGTCTATTTGGGGAGTAATAGGGGGAAACTTCCCACATCTGGGAAAGGAATTAAATACACCAGTCCATAAACTAAAGGAATAGCTGGTTAGCTAAATTAGCAAGATCTACAAAAAGTCACAGCAGAGTGAAACTTAAGAGTTCAGCAACAACAATGAAAGAGTATTTAAGGTAGCTGGGGGAGGAAAGCAGGAAACAGATGAAAGTGCTCCTGTCAGGCTGGTATTAGACATCTCAGCAGAATCATACTGGCAATGGGGAAATGGAAAGAAGTATTCAAAATACTCAAGGATTAAAAACTTTCAGCTACAAATATTATGCCCTGTAATACTCCTTCATATTCATGGAAGAAATAAATACCTCTAAGAGAAACAAAAGCTGAAGGACAGATTTCCCCAATAAGAAATGTTTCAGGGAGCTCAAATAACTAAATCATTG
Organism: Condylura cristata; assembly: GCF_000260355.1. NCBI lineage: Eukaryota > Metazoa > Chordata > Mammalia > Eulipotyphla > Talpidae > Condylura > Condylura cristata. Next base: position 3,091 of record NW_004567340.1, on the reverse strand, counting down.
TGAGGAAAACAAACAAAACATGAAATAAGGATACAAACAGCCAGAATCAGAATCCAAAGATAAAATAGTAGTAGAAAATGTCCACATACCAACAATCATACTATATGTAGACAGAATATGTCAATCAAAAGGTACAAAGAAGCTGTTTGCAATAGAAGGGAAACATATTTCTGTTTCCTCTAGTACATAAATCTGTGGTCCAAAATTAAAAATAGATTCAAATGGAATGGTTAGAAAACAACCATAGGAAAAAAATGGACTCAAAAGAAGGAACTGACAGCCACATTTACATTTTAACTTCCAGTTGTAAAAAGCTAACAGAAGACAGGCTTGGACAATAGGTAAAGATTAAGGAACCATCTATGTATCTATAGATACATTAAAAGAGACACACTAGTTGTAAAAATAAACTATTATATTATACAAAAGAAAAAAAAAGACACACCCTAAATGAGTACTGAAGTATATATGTCAACTGTTAATAAACTTTAAAACAGACATTGGTCACAACACAACAATGCTAGAGGAATTCAACACCCCATTTACAGCCAAGAACAGATAGAGAAGACCAAAATATCAACAAGGAAACACTAAAATAAGGAATTAGACCAGATGGACCTATTAGATATTTATAGGATCAAAAAATCTTGAGTACACCTTCCTCTAAAGTGCACAAGGATCCTTCTCCAGGGCAGAACATATATTGAATTAAAAAATAAATGTTGGGCTCTCCCTGGTGGCACAGCAGGTTAAAGCACAGCACTGAGAAGCTAACGCCACTTCCGCATGAGTTCAATCCCCGCCTGCCCCAGAGGTGACCACATGGCGTGGCAGACCTCTCCTGACCCGCCCGCTGCTCCCCTCAGCAGTGTGCTTCCTCGATCTGCCTGTTCTGCTCCCAGCTCTGTCTCTGGTGAATCCTCTCACCCTCCACATCTCTGGTCTGTACCCCAATTCTGTATGAATAAATAAATAAATCTTTAAAAAAATAAAAAAGAAAAATAAATGTCAGTGAAGTCATGAAGACTGACATCATATCAATTGAAATCATACCTTTGATCACAATGACATCAAACTAGAAATTAAACACAAAAAGCAAGAAAAATAAACTCCAATGTATGGACACTAAACAACACACTACTGAATCATTATAAAGTTAATGAGAAAACAAAGATGGTATTTAAATATATGAAATTGAACACACTATGTATCAGAACTTATGGGATACAACAAAAGCAGCACTAAGTGGACAGTATATAGCAACACAGGCTTATACTGGAAACAAGAATATCTCATATAAATAATTCAACATTACATACTGAAAATCATAAATATAACAAATTAAATCAAAAGTCAGTAGAAAGACTAAAAATGAGAGCAGAAATAAATGAAATAAAAACTACAAGGAATGAAATAAACTACAAAATACAGTGCAAATTCTTTTAAAATACAAAACGGGCAACCTAAACTTAGACTCACTGAGAACTAAAGGGGAAGAAATCTAATAAACAGAATAAAAAAGAAAGAAAAGTTACAAGGACATTGGAACTACACAGGATCACAAAACACAACTTTGAATGTCTACATGCCAACAAATAAAAACTCAGGACAGAATGGACAAATTCTTAGAAGCATAAACCTAGGCTGAATCAGGACCACTGGAAAACTGAACAGACAACTGCAAACAAGGACAAGAAAACAGCAATCAACAGTCTCCCACAAAATGAAAACCCAGGACAAGATGGTTTTAAAAGAGAGTTCTACCAAGCCTTCAGAGCTGAGCCTCTACCTATTTCTCTAAGTCTTCCAAACAAGATGAGGAAGTGGGAATGCTCTCAAACAAATTCCACAGGCCAACACGGGTCTATTATCAAAAGCAGACAAGGACAACACACACACACACATCACAAAGCAACACTGCTGATGAACACAGATGCAAAAATCCTCAACAAAATCTTAGCATTCCGAGTTCGGCAATGCATGAAAAGGACTGTACATCATGAGTAAGTGGACCTACGGAGGGGATGCAAGGATGGTGCTGCATCTGCAAATCAATTCGTGTAATTCACAATATCCACAAACGAAAGACAAAATACACATGATCACATCAACAGACTGGGGGGGGAGGAGGTATGTGGCAAGATCCCACATCCATTTATGGCAGAAACCCCTAAATAAAGGGAACAGAAGGAACATCCCTCACTATACTAAAGGTCATGTATGCAAATCCACAGTTAGCACCACACTCAATGGGGCGACCGACACTAAAAGCTTTTTTGTCAGGGCTGCTACGTGACAAGGATGGCCGCTGTCAGCCCTGCTGTTCAACACTGATGGGCAGTCCAACTTACAGACACTGTCAGTAGGAATGAAGATGGACCTGGTCACTGTGGCAGACAGGATGGAGGTCGCTCAAGTTATTAAAAACACACACCCCAAACTCGACCATTGCATCCCCAGATAACTACCCAAGGAATACAAAAACACTAAACGAGGGCTATCTGCACTCCATGAGCTTTACATAGCCACATTACGGCAAGCCCGAGTGTAAAATGATAGAGGGAGGATTAAAAAGATGTGCTGTACATGTGTAGAGAATAAAAATTACACATCTATTGAAAAAAAAGGATGAACTATAATCACAAGGACAGCATGAACTTAACCAGAAGGGAAGACGCTAAGTGCAGTAAACCAGAAGGAAAAAGTCAAATACTGAATGATTTCATGCACATGTGGAATACAGAGAAACGAAGTGAAAGAAATGATTATATGGCCCAATAATGTGCCAGCATACATCAAGTTTATAATTTTTTATATAAATCCACTTCTCTCAAACTTGTCAAATATACATTTTTTATTGAAGTACAATTGCTTTACCTTCTTGTTGATGGTGTTTTGGGGAGTATAGGATCTCACTCTTCAGATAAAATCTGCATGCTGAGTTTTTTTTTTGTTTGTTTGTTTGTTTTAAAAAAAAAGGCAGCCTGGGCCTGTATCTTTTTTTTTTTTTTAAGGATTTATTTATTTATTCATACAGAACTGGGGTACAGGCCAGAGATGTGGTGGGTGAGAGGATTCACCAGAGACAGAG
>NW_004567339.1:11398-12440 GCF_000260355.1 Condylura cristata | reverse complement strand
CACCCCACTGCGGCAGGGCCTGGGCTGCGCCATGGAGGCGGCTGCTGGGGCGCAGGGCAGGAGTGGGTGCCGCCCCAGGCGGGCCAGGAAGAGGCGCCCCACAGACAGGCAGGTGCGGCGGCGGCCGCAGAGTCAAGCCGCCCCGCGAGCAGACCCCGGGTCACCCCAAGGCAGACCCCGGGTCACCCCAAGGCAGACTCGCCGGCGCGGGGCCTCAGTGAGAAAAGGGGGAAGTTCTGGGCGCTCCGGTGGGAGGCGCTGGCCAGGGGCCGGGGCGGCCTCCCCAGACTGAGCCCCCGCGGGGGCGCCGTTCACCCACCCCGAGGCGGGGACACTCCCCCAGCGACCCTCAGTGGTCGGGGGAGCCCCGACCCCGCGTTTGCCAGCTGCTGTTTTCAGGGATTTAGAAAGGGATTTCCGGAAATGGCCAGCGAAGCCCGTTAGCAACAGGAATCGTCCAAAGTGACAGAAGGTGGCGGCATAGGACCTCGTGGCCCTGGAAGGCTCTCACCAAACAGAGGGGCGGGGGCCAGCCCCCTCCAGCGGGGCCCCGGGGTCTCTGCTGGGGCCGCACCCCGCTTTCCACCGCCAGGCCCGCTCTCGGCTCGCAGGCACCGGCCGCCCCCTGCGCTTTCTGGCGTCTGGGGTGCTCGCGGCTGGAGAGTTTAGTCTCACCAACACGAGTGGCCTGGACACCACAGCGTGGAAACGCAACTTGCTCAGCCGAATTCCACACCGCCGGCTCCCGGCGGGAACAGGCACGCTGCTCGGCCCTTGCCTGCCGCCGGGACCCGCCTCGGAGCCAGGGGCCCCCACGTCTCCGGCCAGGGTCTCGGGTGACGGTGACGCCGGACACCGGTCTCCTCGGAAGCCTCGCGCGAAGGGGTGAGGCCTGCTAGGTGGACGGCGGACTGAACTAGCCGCGACCCCGCCCAAACGCCACCGTGGGAACACGAGGGGACCGCGGGCCTGGGGGTTAGTGGCCTCCGGGGCCTCAGTGTCTTCACAAATGAGAGAGCCACGGCCCCGGGCACAGGGAGGG
>NW_004567339.1:3483-4888 GCF_000260355.1 Condylura cristata | reverse complement strand
GCCAGGCCCAGGTGAGCCAGGCCCAGGTGAGCCAGGCCCAGCCGCCGCCCAGGGGGAGCGGTCAGCCAAGGAGCGCGGCCCCCAGCCGCCCGGCGTCACGGCCGCCTCGCGGTGCGGGGCAGCTCTCTGCGCACTCCACGGCCGGGCGCTTTGGAGCCTTGGCCACGGGGCATTTGAAAGTAAAAACTCCACAATGAAAACTCCTCACTGAAGCCCACAGGCCAGCAGAAACCTGGGAGGACCGGTCCAGGGTAGACGCCGCCGGCCCCTGCACGGGCGCCCTGGCCTGGCGCGCCGGCGGGTGGGCGGGGCAGCGCTGGCCCACGCGGCTGCGCAGTCAGGGGCAGACGAGGCGCCCGCGAACGGGCGGGCAGACCGGCTGCCTCCGGGCTCCGGGGTGCCCGCAGCGCTCCCTGACGTCAGCTGAGCCAACAGGCCGAGTTGCCGCCGGCGGCCAGCGGCTGCCGCCGGGCGCGTTTCTGGACGGGCCTGGCACCTGCTTCTCAAGCCTCTCCTGACCGCTGCAGTTACCCAGATGCCTCGCAGGCGGTGGCCTGAGCCGCCGCAGGGCGTGTGTCTCCTCAAGGGACCCAGTGTCCTCAGGCCCAGGAAGTGCCCAGTGTGGCAGGAGAGAGGCCCCTGGACGCTCACTCGCAGCGCCCTGGGTGGGAATTCTGCTTCCACAGGGGGCCAGAGGCTCCGGCCAGCGACAGGCGGCAGCTCAGAGCCGTGGGGGTGGGAGGGAAATAGGAGCACGGCCATCACAAACGGGGCGGTGCCAGGGCCGGGACAGTTGATGCCCCAAAGGAAGCATCTGCTCGAAGACACTATGCTGAGAACATTCCAGAATGGCGGGTGCCGCATACACCATGAGAGTCTGAGAAGGGGGTGGGAGGTGCAGGCCACCAGGCTGGGCGGGCCCTTGGGCCCGGTGAGGGGAGCGGGACTGGTGAGCAGAGCCCCAGCGGGGACCAGCGGCGGCAGGCCCGTCCTCCCGCAGAGGGCAGGAGTGGCCAGTCGCGTCCCCCACACCGTTCTCCAAAATTAAGAGCAAAGCCAAAGTTTTCAGATAATTCAAATTAGTGACAGTTTCAGACAGCTGAGAGCCTGGAGAACGAGGTCAGGAAGAAAAGCCGTGTGCTGCAGGGGCCCTTGGGGGCGGCTCTGACCTGACCATAGGGGCTCTGGTGGGGGGCCTTGGGGGGGCAAGTGGGGCAGTGGGAGCAGGGTCAGCGGTTGGAGGGCGCCAGGCCACGCAGTCGCTGGCTGTCCGCGGCCTTCCTGTGGCCGGACAAGGGGGTGCCCCTGGGGCTGAGGGGGCTGCCGGAGGCGGTGCGGTCCGTAGTCAGCCCCCGCTGGCCGGCTCTTGCTGGTCTCCTGCTGCCCCCCGGCCCGCGGGGGCGGG
>NW_004567339.1:0-1417 GCF_000260355.1 Condylura cristata | reverse complement strand
CGCGCGTTTGCCTGGGGGAGGCTGATGAGAAATAGAGGGGACAGCAGAAGCGCCCCAGGCTCAGAGCAGGGGCCCAGCGTTCTGGGGTCTCCCGCAGTTCCCACCCCAAGCGGATCTCCCCCCGCTGGTGTGGGCCTCGGCCGCCAGCCTCGAGGACAGGTGGGCTGGCTCGCAGCCAGGAGGCCCAACTGCCGGGGGCTGCGCCGTCACCGGCGGGGGAGGGGAGTCTGGGGTGGGGGGGCGGAGGGGAGGTTGCACCGTCCTGCTCGGCCGTCCGTCCGGTGTCCCCTGCGTCCAGCCGGCCTGTGTCTGGCCACCGCGCTCCAGGCCCTCGGCGGCGGGAGGACATGTGTGTCCGGGCCTGTGAGCGCTGGGCACAGCTTGGGGAGGGGAGTGGCCGCTGTGGCCTCAGGAGGACCCGGCTTTTCCCCGCTACTTAAATGAATCCCCTGCTGTCCCCGAGCCGAGTGGCTGCAGCTGCGTGCCAGTGAAGACGCAGATGGCGGCCAGTAAACCATTTGGGCAGCGTCCCTGGCCGGTTTTAGTGCCCTGCCGCCCTGGGTCAGGCCCACCTCCCCTCCTCTTCGCAACTGGACGCTAGCCAGCAGCAGGAAGGTGGCTCGGGGCTGCCCGCCGAGCAGCGGGCGCAGGGGCCCGTGAAGGCGGGCCGTCCACCGCCACCACGCCAGGCCTCTCAATGGGCACCGCCAGCAGGCGGCTCGAAGCCGGGTCAGAGCTTCCCCTGGGGGCGGAGCCTCAGGGAGCACGCACCAGCCCTCTGGCTTCGGAAGTGCCCGGAGCGCCCGGGTCGTCTGGCTAAGCCCGGCCAGTGTGGCGGCCGCTCTGCGTCACGGACGGTTCCAGACTGTGGCGAGATTTGATGAGTTTGCGACTCAGCATTTTCCTGCAGCAGAACTAGACCAGACAGAACTCACAGAGGGAGAAGGCGGCCCTCGCCGGGGCAGCGTGGCCGAGGGTGCAGGGCCCCGGGGGCGGTTCCTGGGCCTGGCCACAAGCTGGCCGGTGAAGCTGAAGCTGCCCTGCCTGGACACGTCACGCCCAGCGGGGCTTCTCTCGAGCGGGGTGGTTTACGTGGAATCAGGGTTTCCCAAATTTGCAGTCAAAGTGCAGTGATGCTCCCACACATTCCGGAGAGGCTCGGCTGGGCCAGGACCCAGGGCGGCCCGGTGCAACCGGGCTCCTCGCTGCCCAGGGGCAGGCCCGCTCACACCCGCTCAGCCTCCTCCACCGCCAGGCGGCTCCCAGCCGCCACACGAAGGACCTGGCAAAGGCTGGTTCTGGCAAGTGGACCCAACACCACCACCGTTTTGAAGCCCTGGAGATGTCCGGGGCCAGCACCCGGGGAACATAGCTGAGGCCACGGCCTGGTGGGCCCCAGTGGGGCGGTCCAGCGCCG
>NW_004567338.1:10537-11048 GCF_000260355.1 Condylura cristata | reverse complement strand
GACGCGCCTGCGGCCCCACCTGGTGACGCGCCTGCGGCCCCCACCGGGTGACGCGCCTGCGGCCCCCACCTGGTAATGCACCAACGTGTTGAGCCGCTTCCAGTCGCCCTCGATCTTGGTGGTGACGTCCTCGTCCTGCAGCACGACCCGGGCGATGCGGCCCTGCCTCCACTCTGGGGGGGCGCCATGTTGGGGGCTTCTGCCTGGGCACCCTGTCCCCTCCCCCAGGCAGCAGGTGGCCCCTGAGGTGTGGGGGGCAGGCAGGACCCTCAGGGGCAAGGGGGAGGGGGACCCGGCAGGGCCCGGGTGGGCGCGCACAGGGGTGGGGGAGCCCGGTGCAGGACACACGCGCCGGCGCCCCGCGCCCGCAGGGCCCTGGGGTGGGGGCGGTGGGGGAGGCAGATCCGGCAGGCCCCGTGTGCTCTCCCTTTATTCCAACTCCTCGGTTCCCGGACAGTGAGGTGTGAGCCACGGACAGAGACCTCGAGGCCGGGCAGTGCCGCGGCGGCCC
>NW_004567338.1:5960-6687 GCF_000260355.1 Condylura cristata | reverse complement strand
AGTTCCAGGAGATCCCCACCTGCAGGTGCGGAGGCCGCCCCCCGCCCCCCGCCCCGGCCCCCGCGGGCGCCCGGGGTCACTCACTATGACCTTGTGCTGCCCCGTGAGCGTGGGGGGCTCGCAGAGCAGCTGCGTCTCGGACACTGTGACGGCACAGGGCGTGGCCCCCACCAGCACCGTGTAGTTGAGCTTGGCGCCCCCCGAGGCGGGTGGACAGAGGTTCTTGCCCTGGGGAGCGAGGGTGGGGTGGCCAGCGGAGACCGGAGGATGCAGGGGGGGCCCGGGGCCGGCCAGCAGGGAGCTGGGCGGTTCGGGGAGCCTCGGGCCACACCCACCAGGGCACAGGGACGTGGGGGGGCGCTGGACTGGGGCCAGGGCAGGTGGACAGTGTCGCCGAGGGTGGAAGCTCACGCCTGGCCGGGGGCGGGAGGGGCTGGCCACACAGACAGGCGGGCGGGAGGGCCCGGCGGCGCCCACCTTCAGGATGATGGGGGACCCCGGCTTCTGGTCCAGCACGCCCGTGGGGCTGAGCAGCTCGAAGCTGGGGTTGGGGTAGTAGGTGAACTTGGTGCCGTTGTACAGCAGCAGCGACTGCACGTTGTTGAACACGAAGCCAAACTCCTCGGGCTCCACGGCGTCCAGGCCGGGCCGGGGGTCCGTGCCCAGGGCGGGCGCCAGGCAGGTCAGCGTGGTGGCGTTCACCACTCTGCAGACCTGCGGGCCGGAC
>NW_004567338.1:2575-3408 GCF_000260355.1 Condylura cristata | reverse complement strand
CGGGGCCTGTCTGGGGCGGGGCCTGCCTGGGGGCGGGGCCTTCCCGGGGTCGGCCCATCTCGCAGATGATCCTGCGGCCAGCAGAGCAGGGCCTGAGCGGGCAGGGCCCACCTGGGGGTGGGGCCTGCCTAGGGGTGGGGCCTTCTGGGGGCGGGGACTTCTGGACGGGGCCTGTCTGGGGACGGGGCCTGTCTGGGGGCGAGGCTTGTCTGGGGGTGAGGGCACTCATGGGAGAATGCCCAGCTTGCAGGACCAGGGCATGTTTGGGGGTCAATGCTTTCCTGGGGAGACCCTTGCTGCCTGGGGCGAGTGTCCACACGACTCCAAGGGCCCCATGCCATCTCCACTGTCCACCTCCTGAATGGCCTCCGACTCGGCGTGGGTCCTCTCCCAGCCGCGCCGGGCCACACTCAGGCCACCTCGAGGCCACAGGCCGGGCGGGGTGACTCACCGCTCGGCGACCACGTAGTCCCCAGGCAGGGGCGTGCAGGGCACCCCGGCCACCCGCACATGCTGAGCGATCTCGGCAAAGGCCAGGCCGAGGTTCACGCCGTGGATGGTCACGCGCGTCCCTCCTTCGGGCGGGCCGGACACCGTCAGGATCTGCGGGGCGCGAGGGTCAGTGGGGCGCGAGCCCACGGTGTGGCAGCAGGAGCAGGGGCTGCTTGCCCCGGGCCGCCCCCTTCCCCCCCCCCGGACCTCGCGTGGGCAGCGTGGTGGCCGCACTGGGCTGAGCAGACAGCTGCCGTCCAGCCTCCCGGCCTCCCTGGGCGGCGCGACAGCTCGGCCCAGGGCCAGTGCTGGGCCCCGGCCCCAGCGCAGGGGCGGGGGGC
>NW_004567338.1:0-1160 GCF_000260355.1 Condylura cristata | reverse complement strand
CCATGTCCGCCCATCCCGGCCGCAGCAGCTTGGCCCCCACCCGGCGCCTGGCCTCTCCTCTCCCCGACACCTCGCCGCTGTCACAGTACCGGGGCTGCAAACAAGCGAGCGGGCTCAGGGCGCCCCCAAGGCCGGCTGACAACTCTGCCCACGCGCGGGGGCGGCCGTGCGCGGGCAGGCGGCCGGGCCCCTTCTGCGGTCACTCAGCCAGCCCCGGAGGGAGGCTGTGCGGGGTCCGTGGGGCCAGTGGGGGCAGGAGGGTCTCGGGGCCACCACGCGCGCCCCTCACCACCTGTACCCCGCACCCCTCCAGCACCGGGGCCGCGTGCGGGGTGCCTTTCTCTGATGGCGGGGTGCAGGGCCCCCGCTGGTAATGGGGAAGGAGGAAGCTGGGCAGGTGGGCTGAGCGCACACCCCGGGCCGGGTCACCAGCCTGGACCCCGCCAGGGCCCGCCCGCAGGCCGCGGAGGGCTCCCTCTGCTCTGGCAGCATGTTCCTCCGTGCTGGCCTCTCGGCCGGCTGACGTCCAGCCAGAGCCGTGCCTGCCCGGGGCCTCCAGTGACCGCCACGCCGGCCGGCCAGCGCGAAGGCCGTGGGCAGCACGCTCACCCAGGCCGAGCACAGGCCTCGTTCCCAGGGCACCGCGACAGACGGCAGGGCTGGGCCGGGGCGTCCGAGCAGCCGGCCAGCCGGCCAGCTGTCCCGGCCGTCGCACAGACGCCGCCCCTCCCCCGCTCTCCCGGCTCCTGTGGCCAAGGAGCCACGATGGTCCTTTATCCCCTGGGGACGGTTCGGCCCTCGTCAGCCACCTCCGGCTCGCTGCCCTGGCCGGTCGCACGCTGGCCTGTCCGGCCGCCCTGTGAAGGCCCCGCGAGCCCCGGGCGCGCAGGCCGAGGACGCCCAGAGCCACGCTGTCAGCACGGAGGACGCCAGCAGGGTCGCCCCGGCCGGGCGCGGGCGCAGCGAGCTCGCGGCGGGAGGGGCCGCCCCAGCACCCCAGCGCCCCGAGACTGGCTCTGATCGTGCTGCGCTGGGGAGGTGATTTTGGAGACGGGGTGACGGCTGTGGAAGTTGTCTGCGCTATTTCTGTACCTCTAAGTCTGCACCTAATCCCGCAGTAGAGAGCCTCGAGGACGGGGAGGACGCTGCGCCGGGAGGCG
>NW_004567337.1:1875-12805 GCF_000260355.1 Condylura cristata | reverse complement strand
AGAGGTTGTGCGGACGGAGGAGTGGCCAGAGAGGTCAAGTGCTGCACACAGCTGGTGTGTCGGCCTGTCAGTTACGGGACCTCGGTCCATCGGCGGAGGCGTATCCCCGGGGAGGGCAGCGTCCTCACACTCTGGGTTGGCCCCAGCTCAGATGGAGAGGTGCGTCAGGGTCCCAGCTGTCCTGAGGGGACCCCTCCTAGTGCCTCCCCTCAGGATAGGCAGAGCTGGGTCCCATTCGCTTAGCGGAAGAGCAGGAGCCACAGGGGCCAGGTCTGGGCTTGTCCCTCCCGCTCCGGGCCGTGGCAGCCTTGTCTGGAGTCGCCCTCTTTCGGATGCCGAGGCTAGGCTGTCTTCAGACAGGCAGCGGGGGAGGCAGGGGTTTGCCTGGGTGGAGACCTTGGAGACTGATGTTGGAGAATGTGCAAGGCGGGGGTGGGATTCTGGAAGGAGAAGGGCGCATGTGTGAAGGTGGAAAGCCGGGGTTTTGAAATGGGAGTCGGATTCGAACCTGGCACGGAGCCTCCGGCCTGGCCTTGGGCAGGCCCCTTACTTTTCCCAGCTTCGTTTTATGTCAAGTGGAGGCAGCATACCTGCCGCACAGAGGTGTAGAGAGAAGCCAGGGGGGCTCCCTGAAGTGCTTGGCTCAGGTTAAGAATGTCCTGCCGTACCACGCCGGAGGCGCTGGGCCAGGGAGTTTGCTGGTCTGCGTGACCCGCTCAGCTTCAGGCTGGCGCTGCTCGGTGCTTCACACGCCCTTTCCTCTCCTCTCGGGGTGGTGTTCTCTGCCCTTGCTGGGGGACTCATAGAGCCAGGAGAGCATAATTCCCTGGGGCGTCAGAAGCAGGCGCTCCCTGAGTGAGAACTCGGGGTCCGGGCTTGACCTCCTTTACCCTTCTTCCCAGGATGCACTGCGAAACTCTGGCGGCGATGGGCTGGGGCAGATGTCCTTAGAATTTTACCAGAAGAAGAAGTCTCGCTGGCCTTTCTCTGACGAGTGCATCCCTTGGGAGGTGTGGACAGTCAAGGTGCACGTGGTAGCCCTGGCCACGGAGCAGGAGCGGCAGATCTGCCGTGAGAAGGTGGGGGAGAAGCTCTGTGAGAAGATCATCAACATCGTGGAGGTGATGAACCGGCATGAGTATCTGCCCAAGATGCCCACGCAGTCAGAGGTGGACAATGTGTTTGACACGGGGCTGCGGGATGTCCAGCCCTACCTCTATAAGATCTCCTTCCAGATCACCGATGCCCTGGGCACCTCAGTCACCACCACCATGCGCAGGCTCATCAAAGACACACTGGCCCTCTAGGCCTGGCTGCGGCCTGTGGCTGCTCCCGTGGGCGCCTAGACCCCGCCTCTGGGGCTAGCCCTGTAAGGCTCGTGGGACGCTGGACTTGCTCTGGGTCCTTGATGACACTTGGAAGGAGCCACCGGATGACCGGGCTCGGTCCTCCTCTCGGCCTTTGCTGGTGTCGAGCCTGGCTGTGCTCCCTCCACTGTGGCGGTGGCCCCTTCCTGCTGCACTGTAAGGAGGAGCCACGCGCACGTGGGGAATAAAGTCGAGAGCGCGAGTCTGGCTAGAGCCGGCGTCTTCTTCTGTGACGCGCCAGAGCTTCCGGGCCACGGTGTGTGCCGACACTGTTCCAGCTGGCGGCGAGTGGGCGGGTAAGAGTGTACCCGCCGGCTCTTCTACCTCGGCACAGTCACATAAGTGTGTGCTCCCCCAGGGGTGGCCACGGTCAACCCCAGGGGTGGGATTGAGGTCAGTTGCTTTTGGATGTGAGGAGGTAGCGGCTGAGCTCTTTCTCCTGCCTTCCTGAGGAAGCCGTGGCCGCCTGCCCTTGAGATGACTTGGTCTTCACGACAGCCCAAAAGAGCGTCTTGTTCGTCTTCATCACACGCACACAGGCGCCTGTGTGCGCCACGTGCACCAGAAAGGTCATTTCGTCGGTGTCTTGGGTGAGAAGCTAGAGGCCTGAGACTGGCATCGGGTGGCAGTGCTAGGTTGAGCTGGCCCTGCGTGGGGCTGGGTGGAGTTTTGGTCACTGCATTGTTCTACACAGCGTACTCAAAACCAGCGAGTCCACTTGGAGCGGTCAGTGGGTATAGCCATCTTCACGGGGCATCTGGGACATCTTGGAGGGCTCTGACGGTGTGGGGAGGGGTGCCGAGACCCTGGGGCAGAGGATGGGGGCTTGGCCCGTGCTCCTGGGCAGGGCAGCTAGCTAGGATGCCAGCAAGTATTGGCACATTTCCTCATTCCTCGTCCCCCAGCCAAGGGTGATGTCCACCCTTGGCCTCGGGCATCAGGACTTGGGAGGTTCTTAGGGACTAGAGATGGGGAAACCCATTCCTAGCAAGTTCTTGATGGTGTGTGGTGTCCGGTCTTCCCCCCCGCCAGGTCTACGAGGGCTCTTTTCCCCCTGGCCTTCAGCCAGTCCCTTTAGGGGTTGCTTGAGGACCAGTGTTCAGGCTGCTGGCGACAGGAAGGAGGGTCTTCCCTCCATTGCAGCTTCCCCAAAGCCACGGGCTCTTTTTCTGCAGCCAGGCTCTGCTCTGCTCTCCCACCCTGGCAGACTGTGGGGTCCCAGCAGGCGGCCAGCTCCTTGAGCAGGACAGTAACCTCCCCAGTGTCTTGGGGCCGTGGTGACTTCCCTGTGGGGGCCTGATTTGCTCAGGGTTAAGACTGGTCACAATTCTGTGCCTTCCCTTGGCCTGTAAATGTGAGTCCTTGACTTCTGACCTGATGGAAGGAGTGGGGGCAGGCCTTGAGCACCCCGCCATGCTGTGCGTCTGTCTGCTGAGGTCACGGGGCCCGGCCTGCGTGTCCTGGAGCCTGGGTGGGTGACGGGGGGCATGAGTGCCAGTTACGCAGGGCCTGAGGCTGCCCTTTGTCGCCTGTTCTGGGGCTGCTTGGGCCACACAGCAGGGTTGTGCTTGGCCCAGAGACAGACGGGGCCGGGATCAGGGGTCGCTCTTGTTCTGTGCCTGTCAGCACTCGGGGTGAGGTGTGAGCGATCTGCTCAGGGCTGGTGATGAGGAAGTAGCTTTGGTCACTCGCACCCACTTTCACACAAGCACCGTCCAAATCTGGCTGCCTGGCCCGGGGTGGGGGGGTGGGGGTTGGAGCCCCAACCCAGTGGCTTCTGGAGCAGGGGAGAGGCTGCCACACTCCGGCCGCCTCCTGCAGCAGCGCGGCTGGGCTGGGCGAGGGAGGCTTGGGGCAGGACTCTGGGCTTGACTGGCCGCAGGCACGGGCCAGGTCTGCCCAGGCGCGTGGCCCTTGGGGCGAGAAGCTCTCCAGCCTTCAGTCACAGCCCTCAGACAGGCGCGTCCTCCGTGTGGGAAGGGCCTGGGCCTGGAGGCGGGGTGGAGGGCGCCTGGGGTCCGCCCCTCATCCCCAGCCCGCCCCTGCGCAGCCGGCTCCCACACATCTGGCGGGTGCCTGCACCTCTGGGCAGCGGCGCCACAGCATGAACGGTTCGCAGGCGGGTGCTGCGGCTCCGGCCACCTGGCTGAGCTCCTGCTGCAACCAGTCCCAGCCCGGGGCGCCTCCGGAGCCCCCCGAGGGGGGGCGCGCCGCGGTGCAGGCGGTGGTGCTGGGTGTGCTGTCGCTGCTGGTGCTTTGCGGGGTCCTGTTCCTAGGCGGTGGCCTCCTCCTCCGCGCCCAGGGCCTGACCGCGCTGCTGGCCCAGGAGAGGCTTGCGCCCAGAGAGGCCGCCCCGGGCAGCGCCAGCGGCGGGGACGAGGAAGACAGCCTAGAGACCCGCTGAGCCCGGCTCCTCAGCTGCGCTGCGGGGGACTGCTGTGGGGACCGACCAGACCCCCCCTCCCACTCCCCTGCACAGGTGAGAGCCGCCGCAGGGCTGGGCGAGTGGGGGCGCCTGCCTCCACTGAGGCCCTCTCCGTGCAGCCAGTGCCAGAGCTAGCTTCTGTGGGGACACCTCCCTGCTCCGGAATCCCTGGGGCTGGGGATCCAGCTACCAGGTGTGGGGGTGTCTGAAGGAAGTCAGCCTCCGCCCAGCCCACCCCACCCCTCCTGCGGGGTGATGCGGCAGTGTCTTTGTAGAACTGAGGCGCCTGGAGGGGCCATGCTGAGCTTTGGGGTCCTTCCTTCCACAGCCCCACAATCCTCCGCTCCCCCAGCCGCACCTGTCCCGAGGTTGCTCTCAGTGGTTCTTTGGCATCACCTCACCGTTCCTCTGGGAGGCTGAGGAGAGAAGGCTGCGAAAGCTCAGTCACACCAGGCAGCCCTGCTCCCTCCCTGCTCCCTCCCTCCTGTCCTTCTGTCTGTCTGCCAGACCGGCTGCCTGCCCAGGAGTCCTCCCTGGAAGGGTTTCGGTAGGTTCTTACCGCCTCCCTTTTGAGGCAGGGATGGGAGTGGGCCTTGTCTAAGGCAGAGCCAGGGGCCCAGATGACCCTGGGAGAGGGTGGTGTGCCAGGACCCCTACCCCAGACTTCAGATTAGGCAGAGGCATGTGCCCCAGATCAAGGCGCATTGTGGGTGTGTGTGTGTGGGGGGGACTGTGGCAAGACTCCTAACAGCTGGGGGGCCTCAGAAGCACATTGCTCCAGGAAGCTGGGGCTGAGGCGGCCCAGCTGTGGGCTCCGTCTGGCTCTCCTACCTCCCGAGTCTGCAGGAGAGGAGCCATCTGGAGCCAAGGGCCTGGGTGGCCTAAGACAAGGTAACTCCAGGCCACAGCTACCTCAGGCAGAGCAAGGGGCGGGTGGGGAGAGCCTCAGGTGCAGCAGGAACTCAAGGGCCCTGGGGGTGGCTCCTGGGGGGTGTCTGCGAACTGCCCTTGGGTGGGGGCTGGGGGCGCTTCCTTCCTGTCTCACCCCTTCCCCTCAGCTTCCATCCCCTGATTTGCTTTCGGCCAGGGAGCCCATACCAGGAGGGGCTGGCTGGGTGGAGCGGGGAGCCTAAGCCCGACTTCTGAGCATCTGAGCACCGGGCGCCCAGGGTTTGGTGCTAATCCCGGGCAGCTGTGCCACGCTGGCCTCCTGAGCCCTGGACTTCTCACCTCAGGGTGCCGCTGCCCCGCAGAGCCGCTGCCAGCAGTACAGTGTGTGTGCAGCTGTCTGTGACCGTCCGGTGGGTTTGGCTCGGGCCCTGGGGCCTTCCCACCCCTCTTCGGAGTCCTGGGGGCACGGGGTGGGCGCCCCTCTGTCTCCGGTTCCCTTCATTCCCAGCCCAGTACCTGCTGCTGCTTTCCCCATCCCCTCCCTTTACCCTGTGCTCACCTCCCCAGCAGGACTGAGGGTTCAGCCCAGGCCTAGAGGGAGCCCTGTGAGTGGCAGACCTGGAACTGGCCCCTGACTCCCCACCAGCTCAGAGTGGGAGCCTTACCCCCTGGGCTGGCCTCTCCCCACCCCCTCTCCTGTCTCTCTCTGAGATGCTAATGCCCACTCTGGCCCCTTCACCAAAAAGGACACAAGCAACACACTGACTCCTGCTTCCCCAGCAGCTGCTGCGGATGCTGGATGCTGGCAGAGGCGGGCCGCTGGGCTCAGCTTTCCTGGGCCGCACCTGAGGGAGCAGCTGGACGCAGAGGCCGACTGACCCATCTCTGGAGGGGAACGGCCCGAGGGGGCAGAGCAGAGAGGGCGGAGGTGGAGGTGGGGTGATGCCTTCGGGGTCTGGGTGGTGAAGGGGCATAAGGGGATTCTGTGGAAGGAAGGCTGCGCCCAGCGCCAGGTGTGCTCATGCCAGGCGGGGCTGGGGGGGCGGGACGGCAAAAGCTCTCCCCTTCAGCTTCCTGCCTTCGCTGTGTCTTAGCGGGGATGTGTGTGCGGGGGCCTCTGTGTTCTCGGGGAAGATTCTGAGATGTTTGCCGTGGAGCTCTGACCTTGGTCAAGGCTGTCCGACTGGGAGGAGGAAAAGAATTTAGGAAGTTGGGAGCTGGGTGCTGGAGCAGCTCCTCTTCTGTGGCTCCAGCTGGAGTGCGGGGTGGGTGGGTCGGTCTGAGTGCCGTGGACGGCGCCCGGCCGCTGGGCCCCACAACGTCCACCCGCCAGCGCCGTCCTTGGGGGAGGACTGGGGGCAGATGTCTGGAGATGTGGCCTTGGCCTTCCTCCAGCCCTTGAGTTGCGCCCTGCGCGGGGTCCCTGTCAAGCCAGGCGGCCCTTCCCGGCACAGATGCAGGTGGCTGTCGCCTACAGGTTCCTGAGCCTGGAGCGTGGCTGCCTCCCTCCCGCCCGCCTCACCCAGGGAGCCTCTTCCCGGCCCGCCTCACCCAGGGTGCTGCAGCCGACAGGACAGCCGGGAGCAGCCGGATCTGGTGACGCCTGGCCCAGCCTCGCGGCGCCCAGCGGCACCCGAAGTGCTCAGGTGTGGGCCTGGGAGGCCAGCGCCCCCGTCTGTGCCACCCCTTGACACCAGCCACGTGTCCTGGGCGCGGAAGTGGACACACCCCGCATTCTCGGTGACAGATGCGGACCGGAGCGTGCCCTGTCTGGGCAACGCGGCCCTGGGCTGCCACCAGTGCCTGTCCCTGCTGCGGGCTGTGGTTCCGTGTCCCGCATCTGGAGGGCTTGGGCGCCCCGGAGAAGACCTCGTCACCGCCGGGGCTTGTCACTGCAAACGCCGGTAGCGATGTTGCTGGCTGTCGCCAGCTCCTGGCCTGGGCCCTGCTTGACCGCTTCTGGCAGATAGGGGTGCAGCGACCGCGGTCGCCCTCCCTGGCTGCGCCCCTTCCTCGGGCAGATCAAATCTTGCTGAGGTGGGCGGTGGCTCCCACGCCTGCACTCGGCCGCCCGCCGCAGCCAGTGCGGGCAGCGCTCCCGTTTCAGCCGAGACACTCAGCTCCGAACAGCCTGTCTCCGGCCTGAGCCCCTGGCTTGGAGCTGAGAGCCCCTGGGGACATGGGCTCTGAGTTGGAGATTGGAACCCTTCCTGAGCCTCGGGCTCTTCAGCCATAAGATGGAGGCAGGACGCCGCTGTGGGGACCAAACGGTAGCGCGCTGTGTGTGGGCAAAAGGTTCCACCCGTCATTAGTCCTGCGACGTCGCCAGCCTTTCCCCTGCTGACCACCCAGGAGGGGCCGTGCGGAGCCGCCCGGCCTGCTCCCGGGGTGCTTCAGCCCTTCATCTTCTCCACGAGTGTTTGTTGACTGCTCTGTGCCAGGCAAGCTCTGGGGGGTGAGGAGGTAAGAGCCCGGCCCTCCCTCCCGGGAGCTCCCAGACCGAGGGCTCACACAGCTGTCGAGAGACGGAAGACCGGCCGCTATGGACCGAGCGCAAGGGCCAGGCCCCCAGGTGCGGGTGCAGGGGCGGGGTGCTGTAGCAGTAGAGGGATGGCTGCAGGGGGAGGACCTGGTCCGTGGCAGGGGCCTGCCCAGATTGGCCTGGGGACGGCCAGGCGAGCGGGGTTCAGGAGGCGATGTGGCCAGGGAGCTGGGCGGGGCAGTGGGGTGGCCGCAGGCTGCAGATGGAGTCAGCAGGCAGCTGTGGTCAGGACCGGCGAGAACGACAGTGGCCGGGACTTGGGGGAAGCGAGGGGCGGGTCCAGGTGAAATCTGGGACTCGGACTTGGTCAGCAGTTGGGTGTGACTGGCCGGGGGAGGATGCGGCCCCTGGGGATGGCTCACCATCAGGGCCCCTTGGGGCCTGAATCTACGGAAAACTCAAAGGAGATCTGGCTCGAGCAGAAGGGAATTCACTGCCGAGGTAGCTGCGATGCCCGGGGGGCCCAGGCCTCTGAGATGTCTCCCCTGTGGCTTGCGCTGCTCGTCTGGCAGCCTCTGGCGGGTGGGCCAGTGGTGCGGCCAGGATTGGCATCAGCGGTGGAACCAGCAGCCCGTGCCCCAGCTGAGCAAGGCGCCCAGCCCCTGGCGCTCCGGCCCTCTGCTGAGTGGGAGCAGGCAGAGCCCAGCTGGGTGCCCCTGCTGGGACGAGGTGGGGGTCTTGCAGGTTGGGGCCGGGCACAGGGCGAGTGACGGTGGGCACAGGCTGTGTCAGCGCCTGGTGGGGCGCAGGCCTGCGCTCTGACTGCCCCGTCCTGGCCGCAGCTCAGAGCTGCCGTCTCTGGACTCCTGTGCAGAGCCGGGCGGAATGGTCACCTTGCAACCTGCCGCCAGACACTTCCCCGAGGGTCTTGACCTTGCCCAC
Source organism: Condylura cristata (assembly GCF_000260355.1). Lineage (NCBI taxonomy): Eukaryota > Metazoa > Chordata > Mammalia > Eulipotyphla > Talpidae > Condylura > Condylura cristata. The sequence continues at coordinate 4,698 of NW_004567337.1, read as the reverse complement.
CTCTCCCCCTCCCGCGGCCCTCCCCCTCGGTGTGGACACTGCGGGGTGTCATCTCAGTCGCACCCTGGCCCATGGAGCTCTCCTGGCTGCAGCGTCAGCTCCCTGAACTTGCACTTGGGCGGCTGACTGCCTCTGACGGGCAGGCTGCTGGCAGCAGACCGGTGCGCGTCCCTGGACGCTGGTACACCCTGCCAGGGCACCCGCCAGCCGCCAGCTCTCTCTGGCGCTGAACTGCTGCCCCGCCCCTCGCGGCCCCCACAGCTGCTGCTCAGATGCCCCCTCCCACTGCTCACAGAAAAGAGGAGTGAGGGGCCCCAGGGCCCCAGGGCCCCAGGCGAGTGCACCCCCTCCTCCCGGGCCTGGGTGATGGGGCTTCTCCTGCCAACACTCAGGTTTCTCCCACCTTAAAATAGCCTCCCTGCACCGGGGCGCCTCCAGTTACGCCCTAAGCCTGCTGGTCTTTGCAGCCAGCTCCCCCAGACGCCCCGTGCCTGCTGTCCACGTGGGCGCCTCCTGCTCCCGCCTCAGCCCAGCTTCTGTTTTAGCTGTTGGGTTGAGAGCTCCAACTCACATGGTTGCTTGAAGCTGCTTTCCAGCTCTTCCTTCCTTTCTCCAGGTCAGCAGTTTATGACCGATGGCCAGGCCGGCCTGCTTTTTGCCCTCACCGGCCCCTCCCCATCCGCCTGCCCCCGGCTGTACACCTGCTGGGTCCTCCCTCCTCAGAGCTCTCCTGAGCTTGGCGCTGTGGAGAGGAGAGGAGGCTAAGGCTGGGCTCAGATCACAACTGGGTCAGGCCTGGGAGGGGCGCCCCAAACTCGCCTGTCAGTGAGATGGGACAGGCAGACCATCCCCTCGGGCTTCTCCACTTTTTCTCATCCCCTCGGGCTTCTCTGCTTTTTCTCCTTCCTCCTTCCCCTCCCCCACACCACCTCCCTTGGGGAAGAGAGGGCCATGAGCACCCTCAGGGACATCTTTGCCTGCCCCTCCTTGCCTCTCTCTGAGGGTCCTGTGCCAGCACCCCAAGTCTCCCTGGCATTTCCCTTTCCTGCCTTCTCCCCGTCCCCAGCTTGGCTTGCCAGCCCTCGGCCTCGGCTCCAGACCCCGAGCCGCACACCCTCTCCTGGCTCCGAAGACCACGGCCACGTGGACTCGCCAGTGGTTCCAGAGAGACTGACCGAGCCCGGCTCTGGGCACCCGGCTCTGGGCACCGAGCACCCGGGGCCCGGCAGAGGAGGCCCAGAGAGCTTGTGCTGTGGGGAAAGCGGAGGGGGCTGGCAGAGACTCCCGGGGAGACTTCAGGGGGAGGTGATAGCAGCGGGCGCCCCCGGGGGTGCCCAGGCCTCATCTGGGAGTCACCCCGCCTGGCATCAGGTGTGTGTGGGGGTGCTGACGTGCACATATGAGGGGCTGGGGGTGGGAGGCGGGAGGCTAGGAGGCAGGCTGCCCCTGCCCTCTGCTCCCCCCCAGCAAGGGCTACTTACTACAGCTGGCACTGGGGGCAGGCCCCCAGCGGCCCCCGTGCCCTCTCCTTCCTCTAGCCAGACCCTCCACAAACATGGCCACTCCAGCTCTTGGAGAGCTCTGCCGTCTGCAGCCTTCACCAGCTCCACGGCCCCTGTGCCCCCGCCATGCCGCCATCCTCCAGCCTTTGCAAAGGGGGCATCCTGGCAGACCCTCCCATGTTGCCCACAGAATAAGTAGCAAACTGGAGTCCCTTAGCTGTTGCCCTCTTGGGTCTCTGCTCGCTCCCCTGGATGCACCGTTTCTCACCACTGCCCTGCTGTCCTCTGCCAGCTCAAGCCCTTTGGGCCATTGAAAAGCTGTCCACAGCCTCCTCCCCTGCCAGACTGGCACCGTCCCTCCTTGGGGCTGGGGTCTCTGCCTCGCCAGCCTTTCCTGACACCCCCAGCCAGGCAGGGCCTTGCACCCCGGCGTGGCCTGCCAAGCGTCCGCCAGACTCGTGTCTGCTCCGTCTCGCGAGCTCCGGGGACGTGACTCCATGACTGCTCACTGGAGTCTGCAGACGGTGGCCGCTGAGCCCTGCCGGCTGGCTGAAGGGCGGCGCACCGGGAGGCCAGGGCCGGCTGGGCGGGAGCCAGTCTGGCCGGCCTGCTCCTCGACATGGTGCCCGCCCACACCCTCACTCTCACCCAGCAGGATGAGGCCTGGGCGCTGGGCATCTGCAGCCTCTGATCCCAGCTGCTTGGCCTGGCTCCCTCTGCTCCCTCCCCTCCTGCCACCCCCGGGGGGTGAGGGGGGACATGTCTCCAGTACAGTAGCTCCCAGCTTCTCAGCAGATGTCAGTAACCAAGATGGCCAGATGGGGCAGTTCTAGGGAGCCCTGTCGTTCAAGTGTGGGGTGCAGGGTGACGAGCTGGTGGCTGGAGAGGAATTAAAGGCTAGTATTTGGGAGGGTCATCGACCCTCCCCTCAAGCTATCAAGGAGGCGGAGCAGCGGGCAGCCGGTGGCCAGTGGCCTGGAGGCACCATAGGTTTAGTGGCTTAATCCATCCGCTGACTCTGCCAACCCGAGAGCACTTCCATGTGCTTTCTACGCGGTGCAGACAGCCCGCGAGCCAGCTGGAAGGAGGGCCCTGTGCTGTGGCATCTTGGAGCGAGGCGGGTGGTAGCCACATAGACCGAGGCCAGCGCCCGGTGTTGGTTTCCCCGTGCTGGTGTTCCGAGCACCGCCAGAGGGGCCGTGTCAAGCAACAGGAGACGGTCCTCTCCCGGTTCTGGAAGCCAGAAGTCTACGAGGGGTGTCAGCAGTGTCGGGGAGCCCTGCCTTGCCCTTCCCAGTTCCTGGGGTTTTACTGCAGCGCC
>NW_004567337.1:0-1565 GCF_000260355.1 Condylura cristata | reverse complement strand
CCGAGCCGACAGTAGTGGGGTGACAGGCTTCAAGAAGGTGGGGGACGGGGAGCAGACCAAACAAATGATCCCCCCCAAACTGAGAGGTCCAGGGGATGAAGCGCCTGGGTGAGACAGAGGTCAGAAGCTCCCAGCATGTGGACGCCTCTGACCCTGAGGAGCGAATGCGTGAGAGGCCCCAGCCCCTGTTTTCTTGGGAAGCTCCCACAGATCATGCTGCAGCCACAGGAGGGTCACCGACCCAAGAAGGGGAGTCTGGGCGGGGGCTGGGGCAGGGCGTAGCTCCTGGTTCAGCCTCCTCTCCGGGCTGGGCAGCTGGCCTGTGGTGCCAGCTGGCGGGGGTCCCGGAGCTCTCAGGCCCCAGTGTCAGTCGCTGGCTGGTCGCTTCCAAGAATTCCCAGGTGACCAGCTAGAGGGGCAGCGTCTTCCTGGCACCGTCCTGTCCAGCTCCCCCCTCCCCTGCCCCTCTGTCCAGAACACACTGGACTCCCCGAGGACAGGACGTCTTCAGTGTGAGGTCCCCGCCGCCCCTCAGGGTTGTCTTTCTGCTGCCCAGCCCTCAGGTGGCCGCCCAGGGAGGGGCCCCCTCGGCCAGGGCCTCTGCTCAGGGGACACCAGCAGCTCTTCTGTGCCTCTCGCTGGAGTCTCCTCCCAGCTCGTGGCCGCTTCCCCCGTGACAGCCGCTGGAACCTCCCTCTCGTCGACTGCGCCCTTCCTTGCAAACCACGGCCCGCTAGCACCGCTTGCCGCCTTCCGGGGCCGGTGCTCAGGTGACAGCCACCATCTTAGCCGAACTTCCCCGCCTGAGCCACCTGTGCAAACGCCAGCTCCCTTAGAGCCGGATTTTTGCAGCATGTTCACAGCACGCAGGCGACCGCTAGGAAGTGCGTTTCTGGGCGCGTGGCATGCCCTCAAGTTCCTTCCCCATCGGGCTGGGGAGGAGGAGGCACTGTAAACACACCCCAGCCCCTTCCCCTTCTCGAGCAAAAAACGTCCTGACTCCCGGAAAGGTGCTCGCGGCAGGCGGAGGCTCTCGGGTGGGCATGTGATACCTGCTGACCCCAAGAGAAGAGCCAGAGAAGGGCAGCCGGGCTCAGAGGACAGCTGGCGGACGTCCAGGGCGTCACCGGGATCCGGCTGAGGCGCCGCCGCTCGCCTCTGGGATTCAGGAACAATGAGGTTTTGTGAGGAGACCGAGAGCTCCAGAGTGCTTTCAACACTGGCAGTTCTTCCCACACCCCTTTTCCAAGGTTTGCAAAAAGACAAAAACAAACCGAACGCCCCACGCACATGCGCACACACGAGCTCTCCGGGCAGGGAAGGCGACATGCCCCTGGCAGGCAGGCTTGGAGCGCTCTGAGCCCTGGGAGCGGCCCGGAGACCCGAGCAAGGTGCAGGTGGCTGGGACAGGCTTCTGCGGCCCGCCCGACTTTGTAGCTTTTGTTTAAAATGTCCGTGTCACGGCACACGGGTGACTTGGTGATGGGAAACCCGCGGGGATTACAATTGAGATGGGAAAAAAAATGTACAAAATGATGTAAAAATAAACCTTTGTAAAAAAAAAA
>NW_004567336.1:10312-13090 GCF_000260355.1 Condylura cristata | reverse complement strand
GGTGTTTTGCATTACTGATGATGAATTAAGAGAAGAGGGTCCAAACTTCCTTCGATGCCTGTTACCAGAGTCCTACCCCAAAATCATCAGAATATGCCAAATTCAGTGCTGTGTGGGGTGACTTTGTGTTAGGAACCATTTTGTTCAGCCATCTATCTTTCTCCCACAAACAAAGTTGTTTCAGAAGCTCAAGATGCAGTTGGGAGTGCCACTCTAGAGTGAAATCGTGGAAATAAAAACATGTTAATGTGTTTTTGGTACAGATGATAGTATGAGGAGAGAATGTGCAGCATTTCCTGGACCTTCATAAAAGTGAAAGGTGGGTGGGGGCCAGAGTGAGGTCAGATGCTGGTCTTGGGCGCTGTCAGACATGGGGGAGGAGCAACTCTTCAGAGGCCCCACGTGGCTAGAGGATGTGGCAGAGTGAAGTGAAGCTTGCCCAAAACGGATGCAGAGGAGAGCGGGGCAGGGAAGGCTATGAGAAGGGGGGTCAGGTTATTTCAGCATAGCAGGACCATGGGAGGGGATTATACCACAGAATGGATGACCTGGTTTATACTTTCACACTAAGACTTCTGGGGGAGGGCAGATCTCTGTGAAAGCTGGGAAATATCCAGTCAGGAACTGCAGCACTGGCAAGGTACTTGCCCCACCAGCCTGGGCAATCTCACTGCCTGATTTTCAGGACTGAAAGAGAAGATGTTTTTGTCAGGATTGCCCAGGCCTTGAATGTTGAGACAGGCGGTGTGCACAGGGGCAGACAGGGCAGGGGACTCTCTGGCTGCTGGAGGCTGAGCAGCAGCTGCAGACACTGGAGGAGATGGGAAAAGAGGGGAGATCTACCCTTATAATGGGGCCGTGCAGGGTCACCCTGGTGGCCAAAGAAAGGCTCAGAACTGTCACTTGAGTGACGCGAGTTGTATCTTTGAGCAGAGCGCTTACCCAGAAGGTGCAGGTGACCACTTCTGTCTCCCCCTCAACACTGGATTTCTTTTAATTTAACTGTTTTACTCCCTAGTCTTTGGCTGGGGAGTCCTCTCATCCACCAACTCTGGACTTTTTCCCAGTTCTTGTATTCATAAAATTATTATTATTATTATTATTATTATTATTATTATTATTATTATTATTAATGATAATATAAATGTGGTCATGTAATGCCTGAGATGTTGACTGACACACCCTTGTGGAAGCAAGTGTTTTCCAGAGCTGGAGTTCTAGGGACATGTAGACAAGAATTATCCATTTTGGAGTCATCAGTTTACAGAGATGCTGAATACATGGAAAGGATTAGCCCAGTCAAGGACAAGAGAAAGGGATCCACACACAAGCAGTTTTGAGAGAAAAGCTGGAATGCAAATTTCTGCCTGGAGATGACACAGGAGAGACTGTAACCCAGCTGCGGACAGGTTCCAGGCCACAGAGAGCAGAGTATATAGTTAAAAGCAGAGTCTCTTGGGGCTTCCATAGATCCGGCTCTCCAGAGGAAAGCCAGCCCCATTTGCCTCTTCTCCCCATCCTCCTGATGAGTCTGCTCAATAATATTCTCTCCTTGCCCTGGCTGCTCAGTCCAGCATCCTTAAGCCAGACTTCTGAGCTCTGGGGACTATGCTGGGCTCTACGTATTGGCCTAAGCTGCTCGTGTGAGTCAGTCTTCAGCTGATGCTATGCAGGTATTATCAGGGAAAGCCTGAGGGTGAAAGGAAAGCCTGTTGCCTGAGTAGCAACAGAAACTACTATTGACATGAACCCAGCATTTTCAGATACCACAGAAAATTCCTGGCAAGGCTCAGGTCACAGCAGATGGACTGCCCTTTGCCCACCAGCACCTCACCCTCACTTGTTGCACAACAGGGAGATATTCTAGGCCAGAAAACTAGGAGGGAGCTAACCAGCCCCTCCCCAGCCACTACACTCCCATCTGTGAGGTCAGAGTGTGTTCAAACAGCAGGATTGTGTATGGCGGGTAGTATGTTGGTCACATACCCTGTGGTGTCATGCTGACAACTCTCAGTTGGCTGATAACCACACTCAGCTCATTAGCAGAACACTAAATATTAGGATGTGAAGAAGGGACTTTGTGCAGTCTTCTGCTCACAGCATTCTGTAGTGTGAGTGTCAGTGGATAATGTAGCACCGTTTGGATAGACATCAGGGGGTGACTGTATTAAAAGATGTTTAAAAGCCAGAAACTAGTGCAGGTTTTCTCACTAGAAATGAGAAACCCTTGGATAAATTCTATAGGCTTTTGTTCATGGGTTAATTGCAATTTCTACCAAGTCATATGCCTAAACCTCTTTTTGGTTCTTTTTTGTTCAGGCTGCAACTACCTCAGGATTCTAAGTCTAACTGGGGCTGCTGCCTCTGGCTCTGACCCCACAGGGGCCACTGCAAGGACACATCCAAAGCCTATCCAAGCCCTTCCTGGGCTGTCTGTGTCCTCAAGAGCCAGGAAGATTCCAGTCACTTGTGGAATCAACAGAGCAGGGATGATTTGGTGTGTTCTTTAAAATTTGTTTACTTACTGATTTGTTTATTGATTTCTTTGTTACTGAGTTATTGATTTAGTTTAGTTTTTTTTGCTTTTCTTAATATTTTCCTTTATTATATTAATTTTCTTATGCTTTTAACATTATTTTTTTTATTTCTCTTTTATTATTGATTTTTAAATTTTTTTAATTATCTCAGTTTTTTTCATTGTGTCTTCCCCTTTTATTCATTTTATTGTTTTTTTCTACTCTGTTATTTATTTTTTCATTTGTTGTCTTCTTTATTATA
>NW_004567336.1:2987-4591 GCF_000260355.1 Condylura cristata | reverse complement strand
TATGGTCTCTCAGGCCATTGGATGCCTTTTCACTCGCTTGCTGTACCCTGCCATGGGCAGCCTTCAGCTGACACTCCTCTGTGCAAAATTTACATTTAGCTCAAACCCCTGTGGGTGAGGCTGCCCGGGATGGTTTCTCCAGGGTTTCTCATAATCTTCTAGGTCATGGGATGATGCTTGCCTCTGACCAAGTTAGATCTGTCATGTGTGCTTTGGCAGAAATAGTTAACCACCCGTGGCATGATTTAAGTGTCAGGCAATGTGTGTGGAGAGGTTTCACTCAGCTTCATTTACAATTGTGAGAAACTTGAAACCATCTATCATTTACTATAGGAAAATAATTACTACACTAACAGGCTAGGGCCTCCCTGGAAGCCTCAGGGTGAGTCTCAGTCTTACCAATAAAGCCTGAGTCTATCCCTAGGCAGGGTACAGTAGAACCATTCTTGCTGCACTCTTAGCAATAAATCTGCATGTACTGCTCCCCAGATCATGGAGATGAAGAGAAGAGTCTGACCATTAGGGAGCAAGGTCTGTGGAAACAATGTGGTGGGGCGGTGTAGGTGGCCAAATTCCAAGCCCTGGGCTTGAGAGGAGGGTTTCAATGGCTGAATGAGGGTGCTTCTTGGAGGGGCGGGGCCTCTTGGGGGAGAGGGTATCAAGAAAGCCCCAGATCTGCCCAGCTTATTTTCAGATGGGATTAGAAATCCCCTAGAAATCTGCTTTCATGTGAGCGGAAGTTTCAGCCAGTGACCACAAGATTCAACCCAGAGGATGCAAATCGCATGTAGCCCTTTTCAGCCTGTTAAAGGAGTTGGCACGTTTCTGCCCAATGGAGTGAAATATGGGTCTGTATTTGTGGAGGACAAATGAGAGTCAGGTGGGGCATAGGAGTTGTCTGTGGGTGGGTCTGTGGTGTGTGTGGATGCTCTGATCCACTGATGTGAAGCTTATCACAGAGCTTTGCCTGGGCTAGTGAAAAAATTGTGGTGATTGAAAGATAAGATGGGGGTCTTTACTGTGTTGTTTCCTTTTGGAGGCATTTGCCTTTAGTTAACAAGGTGTCGTTGAAACAGCAACAGGAAAACAATAAAATAGTTAAAAGTGGAGAAAAACTGAGAAAGTTCTAAGTATGTCTTTTCATGGAGGATTTGTCACAATCTGCCAGGGGTCACAGATCGCAGGTGCGCTGAGGGCCTCCATGCTCCAGCGAGCGGGGGTCAGTGAGCCCTGGGCAGAGTGTGTAGCTTTCCACCCATAGCAAAATAAAGGACAGAGAGTTGATGCAGGTCTGAGCACATTGGTGTGCCCCATGGTGGGGGGGGGAGGGAGGTGGACAGAAGGCAAATTCAGGAGAAGGGAGGGCAGGGGGTGTGCTTAAGGGAGAAAGGGATGTGCCTGGATACAGGGGAAAGGGGAAGGGACGGGAGGGAGAAGGGGAGTGGGAAGGAGGCAAGGAGAGAGAAGCAAGGAGAGAGAAGGCGGTATGCTCCCCTGAGGGCATAAGTAGGAGGTTCTGGGACAGGGGTCTCCTCTAACGGACCTCACTTCCTTGTCCCAAGTGGCATGAGGAAAGCAGCTGGTGCACCCAAAGGGCAGGCTCA
>NW_004567336.1:0-1075 GCF_000260355.1 Condylura cristata | reverse complement strand
GGGCCTCCTGCCTACACCCTGGCATTGGCCTCTGAGGACCCTGATTTTATGGCTGTGTCAAGGATCTTGATTTGCATGGCTGTGTGACTGGCTACGCTGACCCCTTCTACCCATCCCCCCTGTGTGACTCAATCTTGTGATACCCCTACATTCCTTCTTCAAGCAGTAGTACCTGAAGCACAATAAGGACTCAATCAGTATCTGATGAATACATTAAATAATTCAATGAATGGAATGGGATTAACCTGTTAGTGGGATTTAATAAACTGATATAGAAACACCAAGATAGAAATTTCATTATAATGAATGCTGTTAACCTATAAACACTATTTCAAGCTATTAGATCTCATCATTAATAAAAACCTTGATAATTGATAAATTTCAGAAATATTAGTGCTGTTAATAAGTCACAATGAACTCCCAGTAGTTCATGGAAAGAATGGAAAATACAAAATTGAACATTAGGGTCCTCCTTAGAGTCACAACTGGTTAAATCACAGTAAAATGAAGCTAGCCACAGCCACTCAGCATGAGTTCTATCCCATCCAATCCTCATGCATGGCAGAATGCTCCTTTTTTGCTGACTGTGCCCCTCAGCAGTGTACTCAGTCAACCTGCCTGTTCTGCTGCCCACTCTGTCTCTGGTGACTCATTTTACTGTTCCTGCACCTCAGGCCTGTGCCCCAGTTCTGTATGTATATGTGTGTATGTGCATATATATGTGTATATATGTGTTTATTTAATTGGGCATTTAAACTAGTGTTAATAAGATTATCTGATGAGAATAAATGCTACAAAAAGTGACTTTTAAGGAACCTTAAATAATTAGAATTTGACAAGCTAAGAGAAGTGATCTAGAAATTGAAACTCATTTTCAGCTTGTCCTTTTAAACTTAAAATTATTATAAAAAAACTCATGAGGCCCTCCCTGGTGGCGCAGCGGGTTAAAGCACAGCACTGAGAATCTGAGGCCACTTCCGCATGAATTCGATTCCTGCCTGCCGCCTGCCCAGGAGGAGACCACATGGCGAGCCAGACCTCTCCTGACCCGCCCGCTGCTTCCCTCAGCAGTGTA
>NW_004567335.1:10593-12927 GCF_000260355.1 Condylura cristata | reverse complement strand
CCCATCCTTGGGGAGATTCATTTGAGAGCCCTGTCTCCAATATCCTGTCAGGTAACCTCACATTACACTAATTCTTTCTCAAAGGCTGGTGGTGCAGGATTTGACTTCTGTCCCAGTAGGTAGTTTGGCACCATTATAAATCTTGTGAGTCTGCCTGTCAGACCCCACAAAGGACTTTTATACTAAAGACAATAAAAAGTGAGAATGGACAAAGGGCTTGATGAGAATCTTCTCCAAAGGGCACTTGCAGTCAACAGTCAACAGAAAAGACTTTTGACACCCATAGTTATAATGGTAATACAAAGTAAAACCAATCACAACTAACTTTATACACACACACACACACACACATACAAATATTATAATTAATAAATAACATTACAAATGTTGGCAAATATGCTTGTGGAAATGTAAAATGATGTATTCAAGGCTTAAAATAGTCCTCCTGGAGGACTCTCACCCTGACCATTCCCTGATGTCCTTTCCCTGCACGCATGATGTTCTCATCACTCAGTGTGCCTTGACCGCACAACAGGCTGTAGGCACAGTAACAAGAGCCCTAAAGCTCCTGACAGGAGAGAAGACAGGAGAACAAACTGGAGAATGGCCCACACAGCTCTGGGCTTGCATCCAGCATCCAGCCAGGAGGGCTAAAGCGAAGGAGGGACACACACACACACACACACACACACACACACACATCTGCAAAAGGAGAGGCCATGGCCAAAAGATAACCTTGACACACAAATATCCAAACCCCACTCCACACAAAGAGAGACCTTGACTAGCACAGTGCCTGGACACACACGCACACATAAACCCAAGCCCCAAACAAGGAAAGGAGAGGCCTTTGCCATCACAGGGATGGCCATTCAAACACACACAACACAAACACACACACACACACACACACCACACCCGCACAAGGAGAGGCCTGGGTCAGCAAAAGGCCTGGATACAGACACACACACAGATAAACATACACACACAAACCACCCCTGTACAAGTAGAGGCCTTGGCCATCACAGGGTCTGGACACACATACTCACAAACAAACACACAGCACACCTGCAAATGGAGAGGCCTTGGCCAGCATATGGCTGAACACACACAGTCACACACACAGTCTCACACACACACACAAACACACAACACCCAAAAATGGAGAGACCTTTGCCAGCATAGGGCCTGTCAAAAACACACTCACCTTCCCCACATAAGGAGAGGCCTTGGCCAGCACAGGGTCAGGACACACACACACATACACATACAACACATATGCTCAAGGAGAGGCCTTGGCCAGCTCAGGGCCTAGACCCACACATACAACCACACACACACATACACACACACACACCTACCCTGGCACATGGAGTGGCCATGGCCATCACAGGGCCTGCCATACACACACACACACACACACACACCACCCCCATAAAAGGAGAGACCGTGGCCAGCTCTGGGACTGGACACACACACACAAATATACACACCCACACTCCCAACCACCACACAAGGAGAGGCCTTTGCCAGCACAGGGCCTGGCCATTCAAACACACACAAACCACACACACACACACACACTAAACACACACACACAAACCACCCGGGCACAAGAGAGGTCTTGGCCAGTGCAGGACATGGACACACACACACACACACACAAAAACACACAACTACCCCTGCACAAGGAGTGGCCATGAACAGCACAGGTCCTTGATTCAAACACAAACACAGCTGCACAAGCAGAGGCCGTGGCCAGTACAGGGCCTGGACACACACACACACAAACACAAACCACCCCCGCACAAGGAGAAGCCTTGGCCAGTTCAGGGTCTGGCCAGTCACACACACACACACACCAGCACTAGCGGAGGCCTTGGCAGGCACAGGGCCTGACAAAAACACACTCACCACCCCTGCACAAGGAGAGGCCTTTTCCATCACAGGGCCTGGACGTGCGCACACCCGCATGCACACATACACACACACACACACACACCCCTACCCCGGCATACGAATTGGCCATGGCCAGCACAGGACCTGGATTTAAACACACACATACACACACCACCCCCACACAAGGAGAGGCTGTGGCCAGCACAGAGAAAGCACACACACACACACCACCCCCACATAAGGGGAGGCCTTGGCCAGCCACAGGGCCTTGACACACACACACAAACACACAAAACCAAAACTGCACAAGGAGAGGCCTTGGACAGCACAGGGCCTGGATATTAACACACACACACACACACACACCACCCCAGCACAAGGAGAGGCCTTGGCCAGGGTAGTAGGGCCTGTACACACACACACACACACACACAC
>NW_004567335.1:8915-10013 GCF_000260355.1 Condylura cristata | reverse complement strand
CACAGGGCCTGGACACACACACACACCTCTTTACACCGTAACAATGAGTGGCCATGGCCAGCACAGGGCCTGGAATCAAGCACACATACACACAAACACACACACACATACATACACCAGCCCCACACAAGGAGAAGTCATGGCCAGCACACAAACACACACACACACACAAACCACACACACACACTGAGAGGCCTTGCCCAGCGCAGGGCCTGGCAAATCTCTCTCTCTCACACACACAAACACACACACACATACACACGGAGAGGCCATGTCAGGCGCAGGGCCTGATAAAAACACACTCACCACTCCCCCACAAGGAGTGGATTTGACCCGCAGAGGGACACACACACACACACACACACACACATACACACACCCCTACCTGGCACAAGGAAAGGACATGGCCAGCACAGGGCCTGGACACACACACGCTAATACACACACACACACACACCACCCACGCAAAAGGAGTGGCCTTGGACAGCATAGGGACTGGGCATTGACACACACACACACACCCATAGATGGAGAGGCCTTGGCCAGTACAGGGCCTAGACACACACACAAACACACACATACACACCATCCATGGACAAGAAGAGGCCTTGGCCAGCTCAGGGTCTGCCAATCACACACACACACAGAAACACACACCACCCTTGCACAAGGAGAGGCCATGGCCAACATAGGGCCTGGACACACACACACACACACAACCCCACACAAGGAGAGGCCTTGACCAGCACAGTGCCTGGACACACACACACACAGACACACACACACACATACACTCAAGCCCCGAACAAGGAGAGGCCTTTGCAAGCACTGGGCCTTGACACACACACAACCACACACACTCTCCTACACAAGGAGAGGCAGGGGCCAGTACAGGGCCTGGACGCACACATACACACATACACAAACCCCACACAAAGTGGCCTTTGCAAGCACAGGGCATGGACACACACAAACACACACACACACCGCCCCCACACAAGATGAGGCCTTGGCCAGCTCAGGGACTGGACACACACACCCATAAAAACACACATCTCCCCTGCACAAGGAGAGGCCTTGGCCACCACAGTTCCTGGA
>NW_004567335.1:8173-8655 GCF_000260355.1 Condylura cristata | reverse complement strand
CACACAAACACATACATACACAACACACAAGCTCAAGGAGAGGCCCTGGCCAGCTCAGGGACTGGACCCACAGTCAAACACACACACCTATACCACCCCACACAAGGAGAGGCCTTCACAAGCACACGGTCTGCCATGCACACACACACAAACAAACACACACACACCACCACCCTCACAAAAGGAGAAGCCATGGCTAACACAGGGCCTTGACACACAAATACCCACACCACACACCACACAAGGAGAGGCCTTGACCATCACAGTGCCTGGACACACACACACACATATACCCAAGAAACTAACAAGGAGAGGCCTTGCCACACTTGGCCTTGACACATACACACACATACACACACAATCCACCCCTGCACAAGGAGAGGCCGTAGCCAATACAGGGCCAATGAGACATACACACACACACACACCACAAGCCCCGAACAAGGAGAGGCCTTTGCAAGCACTGGGCCTTGACACACACA
>NW_004567335.1:2863-6522 GCF_000260355.1 Condylura cristata | reverse complement strand
CACCCTCTAAAGGAGAGGCCTATGACAGCACAGGGCCTGGCCATTCAAACACACACAAACACACACACACACACACACACACCACCCCCACACAAGGAGAGGTCTGGCCAGCACAGAGTCTGGACACACACACAAACACACATTCTCTCACAAACACACCACCGCCACAAAAGAATAAAAGAATAGGCCTTGGTCAGCCAGCACAGGGCCTGGCCATTCAAACACACACACACACACACACTCATTCACATTCTCTCACCACGCACACCCAACAACCCCACCCCTGCCACCCAACCCATCTCACAGTAACTTGCAGTGAGAGTGGGGCAGGGGCGGTCTACTACTTTCCATGTCCCTGTTGGACATGTTATCCTCCGTCCCCCGGCGCCTGCGCAGGAACCCCGGCGCCTGCGCAGGACCTTCTGCAAGAGGCCATGCTCGGCAGGCGACTGGCACATGTGGCTGAGGCAAAGTAGCTTGGCTTGAGTCGCCCCTGCTGCCCTGGCACCTGGGCCGCTGCTCCCAGCCCGCTGGCGCCTGGCGCCCCTAGCAAAGATAAGGTCAGCCAGAATGGGGACACCTGCCGTGGAGACCGGAGCGCACAAGCCCCTCTGGGAGGCTTGGGAGATAGGCCCCAGACGAGATCGGGGTGCAGGGCCGAGCCTGCTTGTGCTACCGGGGTGCTGCGGCCTCGCCTTACCTGACCAGAGGCCCCTGAGCAGGTGTATGGCTGTCCGCTTGAAGTGCAGCCCACAGGCCATCCCTCACAGCTCTCAGTGGCCTGTCCATGGCACGCCAAGTGGGGGAGGGTCAGCAGAAGGCGCAGGGGCCTCCCTGGGCTGGATCCGCGCTGGACTCATGAACACGTGGGCAAGTTGGGGGCAGAGAGGTGTCCCGCCCCACGACCACGCCCCCCACCCACCCACAACCCCTTCATCCAGCTCCCTGCCCAGATGGTGTGGGGTGACGGACAACCCGGGCAGTGCGAGTGCCACGCGGGCCTGCCTGTGCACATCAATGTGCCCCGCAGCCAGGGCTGGGCAGTGGCCTGAGCGCCCCTCTCGCTCGCCCCCAGCCGGCACCCATCAACGAGGACCTCTGCGGCCTGGCCATGAACCAGCCGCTGGGTGGCTCCATGCTGGTTGAGGGGCTGCTGCTGTTCGCCACCAGCCACGACCATATAACCAGCGTGGCCGCCTATGTCTACAGCGGGACAGCGTGGTTTTCGTGGGCGCCCGGAGCGGCCAGCTGAAGAAGGTGGGTGCGGAGCACAGCGTCCACTGCAGTGGGGGTTGCTCTGGGGTCCTGGGGCGTGGGGGCCTGGGGCGAGGTCCGTGGGCGTGGGGGCGGAGTCTGGGTCTGGGGATGCAGGGGTCGGAGGCAAAGTCTGGGGTTGGGGGTCCCAAGGCTGGGCCGGGGCGCTGGAGTCTGGTGCCCGGGTCTGGGGGCGTTGGGGACTGAGGTCAGTCCATGGACACAGTGTGGGGATGGAGGCTCAGTCCAGGGGTGTGAGTGTCTGAGGCTGGGTTTGGGGCGTGGGGGACAGAGGCTCAGTCCCCGGGTGTGGGGGTGCCAGGGTCAAAGCTCAGTCTGGGGGCTGGGGAGTGGAGGTTCAGTCCTGGGGCAAAAGAGGGGGATGGAGTGTCAGTCCAGGGGCTCAGATGGCAGAGGGTCAGTCTGTGGTGGAGGATATCTGAGGCTGTGTCTGGGGGTTCAGGGGTGTCTGAGGCCAGGTCCAGGGGCACATGGGTGCTGAGGCTCTGTCCGGGAGTGTGGGGGGCCTCAGGCCGGGTCCAGGGATGCACTGGTGTTTTGAGGCCTGGTCTGGTGGTGCTGGGGTTCTGAGGCTAGGGCCGGGGGTGCCAGAGTTATGAAGCTGCATCCAGGGGCGCGGGGGCTCTGAGGCTGGGTCCCCTGGCGCAAGGGGCCTGAATCCTTTTCTGGGGGTGTCGGGGGCAGGTCTCATGTTCAGAGCTACCTGTGCCCGTGCCAGCAATCAGGGACAAATGTCTTTCACAGTCGCCTGGAGGATATTGGGGCACTGCAGACCATTCCAAACACACAGCACTTACACACATTGCATACTGCACACAAAGCTCTGCACACAAAAAACATTTCACACACAGAACACTGCACACACAATACTGTACACACTACAGACTGCACACACAACACAGCACACACACAAAATGACACACACCATTTCACACACAACATTTCACATACAACACTACAAACAACACTGTACACACATCATTGTGCACACACAACAATATGCACATAACACAGCACACACAGCCCTGCACATACTACAAACTGCACACACAGAACCACACATACATAACACTGCAACACAACACACCACACACACAAAACAACATACATACACCATTGCACAAACAGCACTTCACATACAGTACTACAAACAATACTTTGTGCACATCATTGTACACACAAAACAATACACACATAACACAGCACACACAGCCCTGCACACACTGCACACCCATAACCAAACATACATAACACTGCACACACAACTCTGCACACACAATACCACACACATCACTGCACATGCAGCACTGCACACACAATACCACACACACAGCAATGTACAAACTAAAGTTGCACACACACAGCACCACACACACTACACGCTGCACACATTACACACTGTGCACACACAACATTGCACTCACAAAACACTGCACACACAACAATGCACATAAAGCACAGCAAACACAACACCCACACACATAGCATTGCACACACAGCACTGCTCACAAACTGTGCATACAGCACTGCACACACACAAAGCTGCACACAACATTGCATTCACAAAACACTGCACACACAACAATGCACATAAAGCACAGCACACACAACGCCCACACACATAGCATTGCACACACAGCACTGCTCACAAACTGCACATACACCACTGCACACACACAACACTGCACACACAGCACTGCACACACAGCACCACACACACAGCATCACACACAACACTAAATGCACTGCACACACAACACTGCACACGAACAACACTGAACAAACACTGCACACATTACACACTGCACACACAGCATTACACTCACAAAACACTGCACACACAACATTACACACACAGCAAAAACACAACACTGTCCATACAAAGCACTGCACACACAGCACTGCACACACAACGCTGCACACATCACAATATGCACATAAAATTGCAAACACTACATCCTGTGCATACATAACACTGCACACACAGCACCACATACACAACACCACACACTACATTGCACACACTGCACATACAACACTAAAACACTACACAGTGTGGAGAGACATCCCTGCATATGCACAACATGACACACACAACATTGCACATGTGATAATGCTCACATAGCACTGCCCACAAAACCCACTGTACACACAGCACAGCACACTCTACACTGCACACACACTACATTGCACACACACAACACTGCACCCAAACACCATTGCACTCACACACTGCAACACACTGGACTCCATGTACAACATGGCATACACCAACACTGCATACACAAGACTGCAAGCAACACTGCATACACAACACTGTGCACACAGACGACGGCACTGCACACCCAGGACTGCTCACACTGCACTGCTCACACACACACACA
>NW_004567335.1:0-2558 GCF_000260355.1 Condylura cristata | reverse complement strand
TGTGCCTGTCCAGAGAGCACGGCCGCCGAGGCCGCCCAGGGCAGCGCCTGCATTCTTCCTGCCACATGCAGCCCCAGCCGCCCGCTAGGCAGGCCAGGTACCCGGCCACCAGGGAGGACAGCGGGGCCGCGAGATCCCACCGTGGTGGTGGCCATAGCCTCACCCCAGGGGCCTCGGAGCCCTGGAGTCTGCCCATGCACAGGCAGAGGCGGCCAGCACATCCCTGCTCAGGGACAGGAGACCTTCCCACACTCCACAGGGATGCAAAAATGTACAAAATGTAATATGATGTAAAACTATACTTAAAATAAAATGTTACAATAATTAGATCCTGTAATCTCCAACAAAAAGTTACTATAGTCCGTGCATAGTATGAGAAGGGCAGGTTGTTCATTTATCATTATTTATAATGCACTTGGGTTGTCATGTTTGCTATTGGGCATCTGAAAATATATTAAACAGTGGACTCTGCATGCTTTTATTACTACAACTCCCAGAAGCACTGGGGTGCTGCTCGCTTCCTTGTCAGTCCCCTTTCCTTCAGTTCGAGTAGGCAGGGAAAGGAATTATCCAATGAGCTTCTCCACAGGAGAAATTCCCCGATGAGTGTCTAGACAGAGGGGCCATTAAGCAGAGAGGTTGATGGGCAGTTTCCTGAGCGGCCTCATTGAGGGGCATCTGCTGTGAGGGGTAGAGCCCAGGCCCTGTCCCCTCTCTGCCATGTTGGAGCCTCCAAGCTTACTGAGACATTCATCCATATTTCCTTATGCCCAGTGGGCACATAGAACCTCCATGCCCATGGCCACTGGCCTGAGGATTTCCTCTTCCTCCTACTCTTCCTGCTTGACTGGCTGGGACCACGACGGCGCTCTCAGCGCTGTGAAGATGCCTCTATCAGCAAAAGATGCTGCTGGTAAAGGGTTAGAGGCTGGCTTCCTGGGGGTTGGTCACTCATGGGGGCAAGGTTGTGAGTGTGTGTATGGTAGGGTTTACAATTAACCACTCAGTGACAACAGTCAAGTATTGCGTCTCTTGCTTCACAACTGTGACTTACATTGCTGTTCCTCTAACTCCTGGTAACCTAACTTCTGCCCATTGCCAAGTATATTCTTGAGTATCTGTCTCATGTGTGGTACTGAGCCAGGCTGTTTCTGTCCTAGACATTTTGGTAGTTATTTTTTTTAATAACATAATAGTTTATTTTAACATCGTTTTGTGCCTTTTTATAGCTCAGTTGTAACCCCCATGGGCTTCCCACCACCGATTCACCTGTGTACCATCGCTATCGGCCAGTGCACTCCCCACCCCCATTTCTGATCATATTCCCTACTCTACCCGCCGTAAAATACCTCTGGTACATACTTGTTCATTATTATTATTATTTTTCCCATAGTCCTTTATACTCCTGCTATGAGTGAAACCATCCGGCATCTTTCCATTTCTTTCTGGCTTATTCACTAATAGGACCTTTTCCAGCTCCATCCATGTTCTGCAAAACACATGAGTTTATTTTGTGATTGCTGAGTGATATTCCATGGTGTATATGTACCACATGTTTTTAATCTAGCCATATGCTTTTCGGCAATTGGGTTAACTCCATCTCTTTGCTATTGTAAATAAAGCAGCAATAAACATGGGGGTACAGGTATCTTTTTGAATCATTTTTTTAAAGTTGTGTAGATATCTAGGAGTGGGATTGCTGGGTCATATGTAAGCTCCATGTTTATCATTTTGATAAACCTCCAGTTTTACAGAGTGTTTGTGATAGTTTGTGTTCCCACCAGCAGTGCAGGTGAGTTCCTTTTTCTGCACATTGTCAACAACATTTGTTGGTGAAAGTTGTTTGGAGATGTGCCATTCTCACTGGGTGAGGGGGTATCTCATTGTGGTTTTAATTTGCATCTCCTATATTGCAAATGATGTTGAACATTTTTTTCATGTGCTTGTTCACCAACTGCATTTCTACTTTGACTAGTGTCTTTTTAGCATTTTTGCCCATTTTTGATGGGATTGTTTGTTTTTGTTGAATTAACGGGTGAAGCTGTGTGAAGTACAGAGCAGGGATGCAGAGATCTTCTGCAGGGGGCCTGGACTCTTGCTTGACCGCAGCTGGTAGCACTGAGAAGCAGGTGTGCACTCTGGCAGGGTGCGGGGCTGAAGCTAATCCTCAGGTGTTGTATGCTGTGTGGAGAAGAGGTTAGCTTTGCATCAGAGGCACCCAAACTGCTCTCAGTCCCAAGCACGCTGTCAGGCACCGAGGTGTAGGCAGACTGTCCATGGCCCATGGTGACAGCTGGCAATCTGCTGTTGTGCCACCACTTCTGCAGGTTTCCAGGACATGTAGTGAGGATGGTGTCCACTGTGCATGTTGACCCACTGAAGATTGGAGATGACTTGATCTTCTAACTGATAAAACAACTTTCTGATTTAACTTAGATTTAGATTCAGTAGACCAGAACTTCATGCACAGCTGTAAACAGATCCCAAGGGAAAGGTTTTTTTTTAAGATTTATTATATTTATTTATACATACATATAGTGGCATTCAGTCCTTTGACA
>NW_004567334.1:13947-14362 GCF_000260355.1 Condylura cristata | reverse complement strand
TTTTTAGATATTGCCTGCTTCCCTGGCCTTTCTGGACCCTTGTAATGAGTCAGGTGAGAGCTGTTGAGGGGTAAAGGTGGTAGCACCCTGTGAGGCACAATAGTGCAGTTCCGTATTTTGCACTTTGAAAACACTTGGATAGAACAGTGTCCTCGAAGCTGTGTGGTTAGCGATCAGTTATTCAGCTTGGGTGTTTCGTATGATACTGTAGGAATCTGCAGACATGGTATGAAGCTAGGACCTTCACCTAAGCACTATAATTCTTTGCTGTTCTTTAACTTCTGAGACTCCTTTAAGGAGTTTCAGAAGCATTAAAGAAGACCACAGTTTGGGAAGTTCATTGTGTTAGTTTTCTGTAGATTCTTTGCAGTAGTTTTTGTCTTTGTAGTAATTTTTAAGTTTTTTTTTTTTTTCA
>NW_004567334.1:13387-13847 GCF_000260355.1 Condylura cristata | reverse complement strand
TAGTAAAGAGTAGTTTATAGCCAAATCATAGAAGAAACCCAACAAGGAGCTGAAAGACTGTTCAACTTGGGAGCAAGAAGAGGGTTTTTTAGATACTGCCTGCTTCCCTGGCCTTTCTGGACTCTTGTAATGAGTCAGGTCAGAGCTGTTGAGGGGTAAAGATGGTAGCACCCTGTGAGGCACAATAGTGCAGTTCTGTATTTTGCACTTTGAAAACACTTGGATAGAACAGTGTCTTCAAAGCTGTATGGTTAGTGATCAGTTATTCAGCTTGGGTGTTTCGTATGATACTGTAGGAATCTGCAGACATGGTATGAAGCTAGAACCTTCACCTAAGCACTATAATTCTTTGCTGTTCTTTAACTTCTGAGACTCCTTTAAGGAGTTTCAGAAGCATTAAAGAAGACCACAATTTGGGAAGTTCATTGTGTTAGTTTTCTGTAGATTCTTTGCAGTAGTT
>NW_004567334.1:8975-9975 GCF_000260355.1 Condylura cristata | reverse complement strand
CAGGGAGGACCTGCACCTGTTGTTTCTATACTGATTTGTGTACTTCAAAGATAGAAGTACTATATTCAGTTGTTTATAATTAATACATCATGATAACTGAAATTGAAATTGTGTTGTTGGGAGCACTTCTGTTATTTAGTAAAACCCGGTAATTGAGATATGTGTACATTGAAACTGAAAGGCAAAATTACTTGTGTTAAGAAGTTATTCTCTTTCCTGTCCATTGCTAGTTAAACAGGTTAGCATTTTGACTGATGTCTTGGTATCTATTTGGCCATCTCATCAACATCATATTCCAGAGCATGATAAGGTTTGTTTTACTAATGTCTTATGTTCATAGCTTGCTATTTTTACTCCTCAGGCCATATTCCCAAAGCTTGGATTAGCACTGCTATGGACCTTCAGATAGATGAGTGAGTATATGAAGTCTAATTTTACCTCTTTAGATAATACTGTTTTTCATTCAGATGTTTGTAGATTTAGCCTTTATATATATTTTTAAATAAGCTTATTTTCACATTGTTCAAATACTAATGGTATCTAAAAGAGTATATAATACAAATGACTCCTCTACCCATCTCTTGTCACCTTGTCCTAAAACAAGTAAGCAGTGACTTGTTTTTGTTAGATCTAACTTTTATGTTATACAAAAATGGACTTCTTGAGTTGCATGGACATGCTTCTCTTTAGTTTTTCTATGCCCAATTGTGGGAGACAACCACGGTGATGAGGCATTACTCATTTTGCCTCTGAGTAAACCAAAATTTCTCTGGTTCAAGTTGAAGGTGACATTTAGCAGCTGAGTGACTGCACTTGGGTGTATTGTTCCTGTTATTCCCCACAATAGGTAAAATTGTATTTATTTGGCAAAAAAAGGTATATTTCTCTGTTACTGTTCAGTTTTTAATTATTAGTCATTGTTGAGAGTTTTTATATATATGTAGACTTCACTAATACCAGTTTTGAGGAGTAGGATTATGGCATTTATAGCTATTTGAAA
>NW_004567334.1:7344-8365 GCF_000260355.1 Condylura cristata | reverse complement strand
TTTATTTTGAAGTAAAAAATTGTTATTCTCAGGTAGTACTATTTGCTTTTAACTATGTGAGCTGTCTGTGTGCTAATATACTAACCTGGAAGAAATATTAGTCATGTTTAGTGGTTTTTAAGTATCTATTATGGTTGCTTTTAACTAAAAAGCAAATATATAAATATATAAAAAAAATAAAATTTTACTTGGCCTCTGTGGTTGGCTTATAGGTTTGGTTCTTCCTCCATAATAAATGACAGTGAGGGCTTGGAATATAAGAAATTGAGAGACAGT
This sequence comes from Condylura cristata, assembly GCF_000260355.1. Classification (NCBI taxonomy): domain Eukaryota; kingdom Metazoa; phylum Chordata; class Mammalia; order Eulipotyphla; family Talpidae; genus Condylura; species Condylura cristata. The sequence goes on along the minus strand of NW_004567334.1, from coordinate 8,089 downwards.
TTAGGTCCATTCTTCCCTTGAGGCTCCCTTACGTACCTCATAAGACGTTTTAGGCTGAGGGTTTTGTTTGGTACAAAAGGTAAGGAGTCTATCACTGTGATTTAGAAAAGGAATTTTTATGTTTCCCAGTTCTGGTGCCCCAGTTCTGTTAATGCTTAGATGCTCTTTTCCTTATAGAATATATAATAATTTTCTGTTTTCATAGGCAATTTCATAGGCCACTTGACACTGTGAGTGGCCTCTTGAATCTTTCATTACTTTACCATGTCTGGCTGTGTGGTGTCTTTCTCCTGGTGACATGGTACATCTCATGGATACTCTTCAAAATCTTTGCCACGGAGGTTAGTGCTGTGTTTGTGTGTGTGTGTGTGTTTTAAATAGTTTATTTTTCTATCATTTTTTGCCTTTTCCCATGGGCTTCCCATCACCATATCACCAGTGAAGCACTATGTTTTAGTCTAGTGTGTTGGAGTGCATTTGTTTATTTCTAGTAGAGCACTGATCAGCTTGCTTTTATGCCCAAAACCATTTTCATAAGTTGGATTTTGTATCTTTTCTGGAAATTGATTATGGCTGTATCATTTATAGCATCATTTCATAGGTTTGTATCCTTAATCATTTCAGAGACTCTTTCTAAAATTTTTTTCTATTATTGGAAACCAGTGAGCTAATGAAATCAGAAGGATAATGTTTTAGAAAGTAGTACCTTTGGGTATATATAACTTTTATGGACCCATTTTTGCAA
>NW_004567334.1:3759-6709 GCF_000260355.1 Condylura cristata | reverse complement strand
CAGTAAGTTGACAAGCCAAGCTAAGTGAGAGTAAATTGTTTTGCTTCAAATTACATTTTAGAATTTAGAGTAGAGCTATATAATATGTATGATATGTTAAGAAGTTACTTAAATAATTGAAAGAAGATAGAACCCAGAGTTTTTATTATGGAAAAGTTATAAATTAATAAATAAAGGAACCATGGAGGTTCTCATTACCTTTAGATAGGAATTATGACTAATTTATTAGATAAACAATTGGTTATTTAAGAAATCTTTATTTACTGAGGTAGTGTTAGTTACTGTGAGCTGCTTAGGATATAGTAAAACTTGGCAGAGTCTGATGAAAAGGCAAATACACAAAATAATGAAAATATATTGAAATTGCCTGTTCTGCTTGTGACCAATACAGGAGAGCTTCGCAGAAGGGATGGTATCTGGAATGATGAATGAAGAAGCTTGTCAGGGAACAACAGGAAACTAGAACTGATACTGGTTCCGTGTCTAGTGGATGCTAGGCTTTGCTGTGGAAGACATTTCTGTCTTCACAGTTTGATGAGTGGACCCAGACATTATAATAAATCATGTTAAATGCCATAAATGAGAGCTGTGTGGGAATACATATTTATGTGGGGGAGACCAAGAAAAGTTCTATGAGTAAGCAATTAAATTTCCTACCACATAGTTGGAAAAGAACAGAATTCTGTAATTCCTATACTGTGTGTGGGTATGGGGAGGGGTTTGTGTGTAATGTTGAGCCCAGTTCATAAATAAGGTTTTATAGGGAGGGTAAAAAATTTAAAAATGGTACTATTTTTTCCCTTCTAGTATTTGGCCTTGCAGGACCTGATGTTGCTTTCTCAGTATTCTCCTTCAAGAAGACAAGAAGTTTTTAGCCTTAGCCAACCAGGTATTGCTAAAAGTAACAGATCTGCTTAGAGGTGTGTGTGCAGAAAGTATTCCACTTACAGTTTTTTATGAGAGAGGTTTATTTATTTTCAAGCCACACACTTATTAATACCTATATTATTAATTTTTTCAAGTTTATTGATTTGCCGTTAGTTTATATAATTTGGGGGATGTAATGTAACACCTCTATGTTAGGTGTGTGCCTCACTCATCCCCCGCCAGCGTCCCAGTGGCACAGCCCCATTGCTTTCCTTATCCCTACCTTGTCATCAGGCAGGTAACTAGTATGTTTTTTGTTTTGCTAGTTTGTTTCCTTATGTTTACATTTTACAAATGAATGAAACCATCTGATCACTGTCTTTCACTTTTCTGGCTTACTTCAGTTAGCATAATCACTTCAAGATTTCTCTATTTCATGCTAAAGAGTCACTATTTTCATCTTTAATAGCTGCATAGTATTCTGTTGAGTATATTTTCTGTTGATTGATATTTAGGTTGGTTCTATGACTTGGCTATTGTGAATAATGCTGCGATGAACATGGGAGTGTATAAATCTTCTGGTATGATGTTTTCAGATTCTTTATGAAGTGATGTTCCTATAGTATGGTTCATACAGTTTTTCCATTTTGGGGACAGGAAGGAGGATCTCTGCATCATTTTCCATCAAGCTTGTACCACATTACCTTCCCACCAACAGTGGGTAAAGGTCCTTTTCTTCACATTTTGCCAATATTTGTTGTTTCTAGTTTTTTTGAAATAGGCCATTTTCTTATAGGTGGTGGGGTTTCTCCTTGTGGTTTTGCTGTTCAACTTTCCATTATAAATGTTTTTGAGTATTTTTTTCATATGCCTTTGGCCATCTGTATGTGTTCTTTGGAGAAGTGTCTATTTAGGTCTAATGTCCATTTTTGATTGGGTTGTGTTTGATTATAGAATTGTGTGAGTTCTCTATATATTTTGGAAATTAACCCCTTGTTCAACATTTTATGTGACAATAATCTCCTGTAAGTTGCCTTTTTTTTTGGTGATGCTTTCTTTTGCTTTAAAAAAGCTTTTAAGGGGTCCTCCCGGGTGGCACAAACTGGTTAAAGCACAGTTGACATTCCAGTGTCATACTGTTTGGATTGCTGTTGCTGTGTTGAAGTAGGGAGTGTGAAATCTTTATTTTTCTTTTTTTCTCTTAGGATTGCTTTGGCTGTTCAAGGTCGGTTGTGGTTTCTCACCAATTTTGTAATTGTTTTATTTCCTTGAAAAATGTCATTGTAGTTTTGATAGGCATTGTGTTGAAACTATAAATTACATTAGGAAATAAGACCATGTTAACAATGCTTATTCTTCCAATCATCAACATGGGGTATCTTTCCATCTCATTGTGTCATCTTTGATTCTTAAATTCTCCATGTAGAGAGCCTTCACCTTTGTTCATTTTATTCCTAGGTATTTCATCCTTTTTTTGCTATGACTTACAAATGGAATTGTTAACTTAATTTCTCCTTTTTAAAATTCATTGTATATAGAAACCCAACAAATATTTGTGTATTGGTTTTGTTTATTGTCACTTTATTGTATTCATTTGTTATATCATCTGTTTTTTTTGTAGTCTTGGATTTTTTTTCTATGTATTATTATCATGGCATCTGTGATCAATGGTATTTTACTTCTTTTCCAATTCAGATTCCCTTTATGTCTTTTCCTTGCCTGATTGCTCTGGTTAGGACTTCTAATACTCTGTTGAATAGTAGTGGTGACAGTGGACATCCTTGTGTAGTTTCTGATCTTAAAGGAAACACCCTCTTCAGGTTTTCACCACCAGGTATGATAGTCACTGTGGATTTATCATATTTCACCTTTGTTATGTTGAGATGTTCCTCTTATTCCCGTTTGATTGAAAGTTTTTATCATACATGGGTGTTAGATTTAATCAGATTTTTTTTCCAGTATTTATTGAAATGATCCTATGATATTTGACTTTCTTTTTATTGATGTGGTGAGTGACGCTGATTGGTTTGCATATGCTGAACCATCCTTGGGTCCCTAGAATGAAACCCACTTGGTCTAGGGG
>NW_004567334.1:1538-2274 GCF_000260355.1 Condylura cristata | reverse complement strand
CATGAGGGAAGGCCCTTTTCTCTCTATGTTGGGAGGAAACTCTAAGATTATTTTAAGAACTGCTGTTTGAATTTCCTAGGTGGACACCCCCACAACTGGACTGCCATTTCAAGGGAATGTTTAAATCTTTTAAATGATATGACTCAGAAACTGGTTCTCTACCAAGAAACTGCTGCTACAAATGGGAGAGTAATGTCTTCATCTTGTCCATTAGAACCTAAGAAGTTAAATTCTCAAGGTAACTTCTACCTACTAAGAGAGGAGAAGCATTACATTTCTATTTTATTTCTTAAGAGAAATGATGGTAGTTAATGTGAGGATCGGTATATGAGTGTGTGGTTTATATTTTAGAGAAAATTGACATAAGATATGGGCTATTTTAATGAAGCAAGAAAAAGACCTGAGTATTATTGTACATTGAAAAAATGAAGTACAGCATAGTTGTGTTAAAAAGGCTGAAAAATGTTGGTCCCGGTAGACTTAGACTTACTCTAGAATGCAGGCAGGTAATCTTTATAGATAATAATGAACACTATCCTGTTTCAGTATCCCAAAGACAAAATGTTGGACAAGTTAGCACTCTTATGAGTACATTTTCACAACATAAACTTAGTGTGCATAAACAAGTAACAGTTAAAGTACAAGCTGCAATAAAACTGGACACATTCTTTTTTTATTTTTAAAGATTTATTTATTGATGCATACAAGAACTGGGGTAGGCCAGAGGTGCGGGAGG
>NW_004567334.1:0-1018 GCF_000260355.1 Condylura cristata | reverse complement strand
CCTTGAAGAAATGCAGTGAATAAAAAATTGAGATGGAAAAAATGTGACAACCCCCTGTGTAGGTCTTTTGAATGAGGTTGCTTCTTCAGCACTGGATCTCTTCTTTTACAGAAGAAACTACTTTTCACACCCCTAAATCTAGCCAGATGCCTCGGCCTTCAGTGCCACCATTAGTTAAGACATCACTGTTTTCCTCAAAAGTATCTACGCCAGATGTTACAAATCCCCTGGGAACTTCTTTTGGCTCTAGTGTAGTGAATCGGATGGCTGGAATTTTTGATGTAAACACCTGCTATGGATCACCTCAAAGTCCTCAACTAATGAGAAGAGGGCCGAGATTATGGACTTCTGCCTCTGGTGAGGACTATTTATTTTCTAAATTTTGATATGTCATATTTACAGACTGAATGAGATAACCTAAGTTTTCACCTTGGTGGTTTTTTTTTTTTGTAGATCAGCAAGTGACTGAACTTTCTAATCCTGCATCTACCACTATTAGTGCTGAGATTAAGACAGTGAAACAACCAAGTGTGATTTATTCATGGATTCAGAATAAACGTGAACAGGTAGGATAATATGGTTTTAGGATTTAGATTTGTATGTAACATTGAGAGCATGAAAGACCTCATATGATTAAGCCATAAAATACAATTTTTTTTGGATGCTTCCAATGTTAGGTTAATCCTATGAAATTGCCAGTATTTGACTGGCTTTGAGTTACACAAATTGCAGTCTCCTATGGCTTAACCTGTCACATCTGCGATGTTTTTCATTTAAGAAATATTTATCAAGTTATTTACATAAGCATGGTGTGGTTTTAGGCACTGAGAAAGCGGCAAAGAAAAAGTCCCTGGCCATATGATGTTTACATCCTAGTGAGTGGAAGGGAAATAGGTGAATAAGAAAATTTATTATACAATATTTCTTTGAATATAAAAATTACTATTGTAAGACTTATGTGCTATTTGAGAAAAAAATGTTGCCTATTAAAGTATGACATACTATTGACTGTACAAAA
>NW_004567333.1:12435-13613 GCF_000260355.1 Condylura cristata | reverse complement strand
GCCGGCGAGGGGGTGGCCCTGTGGGGCGCGGGGTCCTGGGCTGCTGCCGAGAGCTGTGCACTCCCCGCCTGCACCTTCGGGTGGAGGCCAGTGGGGCCGGCTTGCCCTGGGGGAGGAGCCCTTAATCTCCAGGGCTGAGGGGGAGGAGCCTCAGCAGGCGCACCTGGACGCACCTGGGTGCACTCTGGTGCACGTTTCGGCAAGAGCTGCGAGCCTGCCTGGGGCTGAGGGCGGGGCCGCCGGCCGGGGCGGGGCCGCCGGGGAGAGGTCGCAGTTCTGCGTGCGCGGAGGCGCTGGGGCCCGCGGACAGTGAGTGTCTGGGGGTGTGTGGTGTGGGCTGGCTCTGTCCGAGTGGGGTGTCAGCAGGGTGACTCCAGGGTGGCTGCGGAGGGCCAGTTTGCAGAAGGTGGTCGGGGCCCGCTCACCGCCTCTCCTTGCTGCTGGCCGTGCGCCCCAACCCCGGACTCCCTGGGCCCTGTGACCCTCCCGGGCACCACCTGGGCTGCCGGTCCTCGCTCTGGCTGGGAAAGAGGCGCCCGCCCCCCAGGCCCAGGAGGGACACACGCTGTGCGCTCAGGGTGCCTGAGGTGGGCACCGGTGCCCGGAGGTGGCCTCAGAGCGGGGTGTGGATGCGGGTGGCAGAGCACAGCGCCGGCGGGGCGGCAGGGGCGGTGCGGAGGGCGCGTGGGGCCAGCCGGCAGAAATGACACTGGGACGGCAGAGGGGGCAGCGGGGCTGGGCGGGGCCGGTGGGGCCAGATGGGCCGCGTCTGCGCAGATTCCAGGCTCAGGCTGGAGCCGCCAGAAAGCCCGTGAAGGCCGAAGCCCCACACAGGGGGCCATGGCTGGGGCCTAGCCCAGGACAGGCCCCCCAGTGGACAGTCCCTGTCTGGGGGCCTCCCCCGCGTACAACCGCCAGGCCCCGGCTCCAGGAACAGCCGCCAAGGGCATCTCAGACACAGGGACAGAGGTCACTGTGGCCACGCGGGGCGGCCACCGCACCCGGACAGTGTCAGTGACGGTCACCGCCGGTCACCAGAAGTCTGGACAGCGCTGGCCAGTGTGATGGCCCCCACTGGGCCCAGAGGCCTCACCGGTGCTCCCAGCTCTGTGAGAGGCTGGGTGATGCCGACAGCAACGGCCCTGAGCGCCTGGCCAGGCCGCCGGGCTCCCTTCGGG
>NW_004567333.1:9374-10170 GCF_000260355.1 Condylura cristata | reverse complement strand
TGCGCCCCGCACGGCGCCCCCGGAGGGCGGCGCGAGGTACGGTGGGGCCGCCCGGCTCTGCAGGATTTCAACGAGCAACAGTTTCCTCCGTGAATAGAGAACTGGCCACGCGGTTGCGTTGCCCAGGCTTCGTGGGATAGCCGCTGCGACCTGGAGCTGAGGCGCGCAGCCCAGCAAGCCAGCCGCCCCCGCGGGGGGGGGGGTCTCTGCCGCCGGGACAGACCCGCCACCGACCCAGAAGGCGAAGCTATCCGAAGGCACAGACACTGGATCTGAGGAGGCCGCCCTGGGTCTGCGCCGGCGGGACTGGGAGCTCGGGCTGAGGCCCCGCGGAAAGTTCCGGAACACGAGGGGTAGAAATTCCACCTGCTTATCCTGCCCTGGGCGTTTCAGCCAAGAGAGGAAGCAGGTGGGAATTGACGTGGTTTACACGTGCCCTTTCGCTGTGCAGTTTGGTTAGAACCGGGGTCACGGTGGGGGAGAGCCCACCATCTGCGGGTGCTTTCTCTTCGGACCAGACTGTCCTCTAGAGAGGAGGACGCTGCCCGCTGGCTGCTCACGGACGGCGCCGCGGGCTTGGATGCACGTTGGCCCCGGGAAACCTGTCTTCTGAGGCCACCCCCAGCCTCCAGCACCCCACTTCAGCACCCTAGAAGTGGCGGCGAGGGCGGCAAGCGGGGAAGTTGCCGGAGGAGAGAGCCGCTGAGCCAGGGAGGCCGCCCCACTCCGGGGTCCCGGCGGGCTCCCGGCCGGCCAGCAGCCAGGCTCCCCCGCCCTTCCTGCCTGGGCCCAGGCC
>NW_004567333.1:6267-7789 GCF_000260355.1 Condylura cristata | reverse complement strand
ACTGGCCTGACCGCCCCCACCCAGGGCACCTGGTGGAGAAGAGCATCAAGCCCGTGAAGCCGGCGGCCAGAAGCCCGCGCCCGCAGCCCCGGCGGCCAGCCAGGCGGAAGAGAGCCGTGTTCTCCTCCTACAGCGACGTGTGAGGCCGCCCGCGCCCGTCCGGAGGCCTCGCCCTCGCTGGGCCGGAGCTAGGTGCCGGGCGGGGCCGCCCTGGCTCAGGAGGGCAGTGGGGCGCAGTGTCCTGAGGGGTCCAGGGGCGCGGTGCCGCCACCCGGGGGCGTCCCTCCCAGGAACCGAGTGCCCGCCCCAGGCCGTGCTGGGGGCCGTCGGGCTCGCGGGGGCCAGGCCTGGCGATGGCCGCCTGAGCAGACTGCTGCGGTCACAGCGCCCGAATAAAGTGTCCTTGGGGCCGCCCGGTGTGGGCGCCGCCGCCGTCTCTGGGCTCCAGTGATGCCTGTGAAGCCGGGGCCGGGGCGTGCTGGACTCTGCCGGAGGCGGAGGGGGCTGGGCCGAGTGCCCTCTGGGCCAGGCGCCCCGTGGGGTGGGGTGAGGCACTGGGGCGCCCCCGGAACACCTCAGAGGTTACCTGGCAGGATCCCGGACCCCCTGAAGGGTTGGACAGGAGCCCGGCGTGAAGGGGACAGCGCCCGCCCCGCGCACACAGGCCCTGTGCCCGCCAGGCCGCCCGCCTCCACCCTGCCGCCCGGCGCGGGACCCCACAGCCTTGCCAGGTGCCAGCCTTTATTGGTAGGGGCTCCGAGAGCACGTCCAGTGACCCCGCGCAGCATGGGGGGCCCGGACACCACTGACGGTCGCGGCGGCTGGCGGCCCCTCCCGGGGTGTGTGTAGGGCAGGCTGTGGCAACTCACAGGCAGCCGCTGTCCAGGCCTGGGCCAGTATGGAGGTCCGCCCCGGCAGGGCTGCTGGGGTGGGAAGCCTGAGGGGCAGGGCTGCCTGGCGGGGGCCCCGACCCCACACACCCCGGGGTGACTGCGGAGGACACGGCCCGAGGGGACCGGCCACCAGGACCCAGGCCTGGAAGAAGCAAAGCGTTGCCGGCGGCCTTCTGGGGCTGCTGTCCCTGGCCGCAGCGGCGTGGCCCCGGGCCGGGAGTCGCCTCCGGGCGGCCCTCTGGGCAGGGTGTGGGGTGGCCCCGGGGTGGCCAGCCTGAGCGAGCGGGGACCCAGCTCCAAAGCCTGAAGGGCCCCCTGGTCCGCCCTTCATAAGCCACGTGGGAGGCGCGGAGAGGCTCTCAGCGAGCAGGGTGGGCAGCGCCTGACCCCTGCGGGGACTGGCCCGTGGCCATGTCCTTGCCGTCGGCGCCCCACGCAGGGGGGTCACTCTTGCTGCACCTCCAGGTCGCACTGGCCCTGAGCACAGGCCACCCCCAGCCTGCATCACCCTGAGTGGGAATGACCCTGGGTCTGGGCAGGGAGGAGGTGGACAGCGGGCGGCTGGATTCTCTGCAGCTGATGGTCCTGGAGAGGGTGCCAGGCCCTGCGGCCGCCCCATGAATCCTGGG
>NW_004567333.1:4238-5502 GCF_000260355.1 Condylura cristata | reverse complement strand
GGGCGTGGGTCAGGGTGGTCCTGGCGCCGGGGCCCTTCTGGCCGACCCTCCGGCCACAGAGGTCATCGGGGCAGCCGTCGCCGCTGCCGGAGCCGCTGCCGTCGTCACCTGGGGAGGAGGGGCGGAGTTCTGGGGCGCCACCCCCCAGCCTCGGCCCTGCGCCGCCCCGAGGCCCCGCCCAGGGGGCCAGCACTGCCCGGTCCTTCTGGGGCTGGAGCTGGACACGCCCAGCAGGTGTCGGGAGTGCCTGGGGCGGGGCGCCAGCCCTTCGTCACGGGGCCCAGGGCCGCGAGGGGCTCCCCGACCCCGCCCGGCCGCCGGGGCTCACTGGCGTCGTGGAAGTCCAGGTCGTCGCCGTCGTAGGCGCTGCGCAGCCGGTTTGTCATGATCTTCAGCTGCATGATCTGCTGGCGGATGGTCATGTCGGGCTTGGTGATGTCCACCTCCACCTCGGGGTTGTTGATCTGGTTGGCCAGGCCGTCGCCCATCACCTCGGGCAGGTACCTGGGGGCCGGGCAGGAGGGGCCGTCACCGCGAAGGGCACCGGCGGGCAGGCCGTCCACACCTCCCAGGTCCGACGGTGGCCTGGGCTCACGGCGGCCGCTCACCCCGGCGGGCGGCTTTGCGCTTCTGTGCCGGGCAGGACCCCGGGGCACCTACCGGCCCACGGCCAGCCCGTTCCAGCAGCGGTCCTCGCTGGCGGAGCTCGCGGCCAGCTTCTCCCTGCACAGCGTCCTGGGGAGGCCGGTCCAGAAGTCCTGGGCGTCCTGGAGCTGCTTCTTGGCCTCGGAGACCTGCGGGGCAGGAGTCAGGCCGCCTGGCCCCGCCCGGCCCTCGCACCCCGCCCAGGGGAGCAGAGGCCGCACCAGCCTGTCCAGGGTCCCGGAGGGCGGCTTCTCCTGCAGCACCGGCTTGTCTCGCTGCGGCTTCTCCTCGGACCCGGGGCCCTGGGGGTTCGCCCTGGGGTGGCCGCAGCCCTGGGCGACCTGGAGGAGACCACAGGGGCCCTGAGGCCTACGCCCCGGAATGCCCCCTTGGGGAGGCCCCGCCCGCTGCGGCGCCCCGCACCTTGGCCATGAGTGTGTCCTTGTTGTCCCGGAGGGTGCTGATGGCCTCTGCCAGCCACAGGTGCACGCTGCCCATGGCACTCTCTGCCCCCGACGGGCCCCAGAACTTGTTGGTGATGAGCTCCATGGAGTCTGCACGGGTGCCCGCGTCAGCGCGGCGGCCGGCTGGCGCACAGCAGCTGCGGCACGGCCAGGCC
>NW_004567333.1:0-658 GCF_000260355.1 Condylura cristata | reverse complement strand
AACTCCAGGGTTTTTATTCGGGGGGGCGGGCTGGGAAGAGAGGATGCTCGCTTCCTGCTGGGTTTGCCCCCCAGTCCGGCCCCAGCTCCCTCAGAGGATCCCCACCCCACCCTGCTCCTCAGGTGGAGCATCTGTACCCCCTAATCCCACCAACAGCTGCTTCTCTGTCGGGGAGACAAACTGCATGTCGGTCTTCTCCCCTCCAAATCTGGAGCTCCTGGGGTCACCCCTCCCGGTCCAACGCAGGAGGGACTCCCCCCTCCTGTTTTAGGGCACCGGCAGCCCTAATGGCGCCCCACCCACACCACCCCAGCAGTGCAGCCTGAGACGCCCACCCTGGCAGCCACCACCATCTATCCGGCCCCAGACTCTCGCCTCCAGGGGGCGGGCAGTGCCGGGGTGGCCAGGGGAGGCCGCGGAGGGGACAGGGCGCCCCGCGGAGCCTCCTGGCCGGCCAGCACCCTGTGCCTCCCCCCCACGCTTCCAGGCACAGTGGCCCCTCCGGCGGGGCCGGCCGTGGCCGTGGGGCCTGGGAGGGGGCGCCCACCCTCCGCCCCTCCCCTCCATTCTGGGCATCTCAGGGGCCCACGGCGGCTTCCAGAGCAGCCCCTCGGGGGCGCGGCCCCTGCCCTGCCGGCTCCCCTGGCGCCCGGGCAGC
>NW_004567332.1:12566-13870 GCF_000260355.1 Condylura cristata | reverse complement strand
CTTCCCTTGACTGAGAAGATTCATGTATACCTCATTAAGTGGTAGGAGGCATAGTCTTAGTAACTCAAGTATAGGGATAAATTTTATAATGGCAAACTCTAACCCATAGTGTCTTATTAAAGAGTACTAAATCTAATATTGTAGAATATGAGACAATTTAACACCAGTGAAGGATTTTAAAATCTCTTGACATTCAAACTAATCTTAGACTAAATTATAGTTCCTTTGAATAAAATCAAAGACCAAAAAAGTATAAAGAAATTACTGATTGCACAAATAATTACAGACTTTCTGACATCTGCTAAAATTTCATTCTGAGATTTGTCAATGTTTTGTTGAAAAATAAATTTCATCCCAAATATATAAACATATCTAAGAAATCATAAAACTTTTAATGAGATTATTTTGGAAAAGTTTCCATGTTGAATTAACAATTAAATCCTGGGACTGGGAAAGCATGACAAACAGGACAAATCACTATGATTTTCAAAAGTATTTTGAGGCCAAACATCTGAACTGGAATAAATAGTCTATTTCTTCACAGTAAATGGACTATCTGATATGATGGTTAACTATTTTTCCCATATCTGTAAAAATTATTACAGAGCTAGGGATATTTTGTTTATGGAAGAATACATGGATGAAACAAATGTTCTTGCCAAGCTCTTTCCATTGACTTCCAGGGAATTAACACTGACAGGTTTCCTGATGTCAGTCCATCTTTTCCACCAGGCTTCTTATCCATTTTAATTCCCTGATGAATTGACCGGATAGTCAACTCACACAATGTTGGCATCGGAAACCAAAATTTTATGTGCCTTCAAAAAGAGGTATTAAATTTTGCTTTTGGGCACATTTGCCCTCTCAGGGAAAATAACTTCAAAATCTTTTGCAAGCCTCTACAAATATACTTACTTGTTTTAAGATATTGTAAATAGATTGCTTGAAAATAGAAATATGGTTATCAACTTCAAGCTGTTAATGTCATTTAAACTGGAAGTAGAAGGACTCACAAAATCTTTTTTATTTTTGGCAATGATGGTTTCTTAGTAGTCAATCTTGTTATATTGATATATAGTAAGGGTTTTCTTAATGTGCAATTTTCCTGAATGAAAAAAAAATATTATTTTTGTAGCAAATATTTTCTAACATTTACAAATATTTAAATGATTTTAAGAACACCTCTAGATCTTGATTCAGAGAATAACTAAGAATAAGCTTCTAAAAAAGAAAAGACTACACCTGTACAGGCTAATGTTTCTTGTATTTGATCAAAATTTAAAGTGAGCCATATGGCTTCATCA
>NW_004567332.1:2914-4646 GCF_000260355.1 Condylura cristata | reverse complement strand
AAAAAAAAAAAAAAAAGTCTGGAATTTACCTTGTAGCAAGTGATTCTTTTTAATGACCATTTCATATGCTCAAAACATGAAATGTATAAATAGCATATTGTACAAACAGAGTCTGTTCTGGTTGGCATTTCTTTTGATCCTCTTCTGAATTTTCATGACTCATTCAATATTGACACAATAAAGAAAGACAGTTGCTAGCGTGATATCTATGGGCTCTGCCAGGGTTTGGGTAGATGTGAAGTTGGGAAAATAGAATGACTTTGCAGTGGAGGACGTTTTGTGGATCGGGCAGCAATATCTGAGAGTGAAATTTAAAATGATGAAACACGCCATGGAAATGGGGCAAAGAAAAATTTATTTAATTTGCTGAAGTAAATGAACTAATTCACACAAAACACTTAGCACAATATTTGACACTAACCCTCCGCATTTGTTAATATTAATATTAATATTAATACTATTATTTAATTTTTAAAAGAATGTCAGAGCAGAAAGAACGAGAAAGATTATAAATGCGGTCGAGGACTATTTGCTTGTTAACTCAGCAGGAATATATCCCATCCAATACATTCAGCAGACACTTATCATGTTCTCTGTGCCAGCCACAGATGTAGGCTGTGAGGGCACAGCAGGGAAGCCGGGGGACCAAAGCCCCTGTTTTGTGGAGTTTATTCTCTGACAGTTTGGCTTAGGCTTGAGAGCCAGGGCCATAGACTTGACTTCCAAATCTGTGGGTAGCTGCAGTAGCTCTTTCCACTTCCTCCTGAAAACCCACTGGGCGGGGTTCTGGTGAAGAGTAAGATGCTGTCCAGGAGAAATGGCACCAGCCCAACCCCTGTCACACTGTACAGGACTCACTGTTCTTCTGGCTGTTTCTTTTGGATCTCTTGGCCCAGTGCCCATCTCACACCCCCTGTCGACTTCTCCCCACGGGGACAGTGGGCTCTTCGGATATGTGAGTCCTTCTGTGACACAGCTATGCAACCTCTATCGACAGACACGGTATGGGTGGAGGGGAAATGCTCTGAAAAATCAGACTTTCCACACTAACTTATGTTATGACCTCCCTTTTTTGTATAATCGTAATATCAAAATATTCTGAGCAACCTTCAGCTTACAATTGGATTGCCTCAGCCTCAGGAGGGGCTACCTGGCCCTGACAAGCAAGTACTGCACCAGGGCGAGAAAATCCTCTGAAGTCAAAAGTGATTGACAACTGGCTGATCAAGAAAGCAAACGGGCTGTTTCTGCAAAGTCTCTCTCACTGCGGGATGGAAGAGAACCCAAATTTTATCATTCTACTATCTCACCTAGCTTTCTATTCAGCTTCTAAAGAATTACTCAAACTTCCTACTGACTGGCCTTTAGATGTGGAAATTCATCCAGGTTGCCTGTTTTAGAGCTAGTCAGGTTTTCTACCTGCTACACTTCAAAGGAATTCACAAAAGTCTTCTGGCTAGTCTTTCCGGATTCTACTATTTAGTCTTTAGATAAGGAAATTAACCTATGTCTCCTATTCAGAGCTAATTACTAGACCTCAAGGAGACTCATTTAAAACCTTTTAACAAGTTTTTCAAAGAACCTTACCTTAACTTGATTTACAAGAAATTTCCTCTTACTGCCCTCAGTTTACTTTACCCCCTACTATGTCTCTATGAGAATGAAAGCCTTTAAGTAATAGATAATGTTGAAGGGACTTTATTTTGGTTAATCTTCACTGTGGTAAATATAG
>NW_004567332.1:0-1658 GCF_000260355.1 Condylura cristata | reverse complement strand
GCCCTGCTCAGCCACCCCCTCCATTCCTTCACTATTATAATCAAATCACACCAAACTTCAACAGAAGAGTTTGGTGGGGTCCGGAGGAAGCTGGTCTTAATCCCAGGACATGTACACAAGAGTCCTATGCCACTTGCTCACAGCTCTTCAGATATAAGTTACCACACCGTGTCTACCCCAAAGACCTGAAAATCTAGCATGCTCCCCTGTGCTCTTCCCTTCTCTGCTCCCCAATCACTAACATCCCCTTTGGGAGTTTCAATTCTATAGTCAGATTTCTAGGGTTTGTCTCTTCCTTTGTTTTGTTTCACTATGTTACACATAAAAGTGAAACTATCTAGCATTTGCCTTTCCCTTTCTGATTAGTTTTGCTCAGCACAATAACTTCTGTTCCTTTCATGTTGTCACAACATGATTTCATCCATGATTCCATCTCACAACATGGAAAGATTTCATCTTTTTAAAAAAAGTTACTGAGTGACATTACATTGTGTATTTATAACTGTCACACAACCATCCAGGCCTGGTAGGCTTGTTATCAGTTCTCATAGACTAACAGAGAATTTGGAGCCTTTGGCGGGTTTTGCCAGCCTTTAATGCTGAGACAGGGGGCCGGATACATAGGCAGGCAGACTGAGCTGGAGAAACTCTTACCCTGAGATGGGCAGAGCAGTGACAGCCCTGCTCAGCCCCCTGTACACTGTACGTGGCTCTAGCTACACAGCCCATGCATGGTTGCAAACCTAAGGACAATTTGTTGCTTACTAGGTATCCAAATGGTGGGCAACAGCCTTTGAAGGTATGTTTTTTGTCTATTGTGGGAAGGCAAAAAATAATTTCACTTATTTTATGTTAGCACACCACCCTAATCCACTCATCCTCTGTGGGCACCTGGGTCATCTCTGTAACTTGGCTATTGTAAACAGTTCTGCAGTGAACTCAGGAGAGCAGTTAGCCTTTGCATTAGTGTTCTGGTATTCTTCAAAGAGATGCCCAGGAGAGGCATTACTGGATCATATGGTGGATTTATTTTTAGGGTTTTGAGAAAAGTACATGTTATTTTCCATAGAGGGTATTAGTTTACATTCCCATTCTGTATGAAGCATCATTTAAAGCCAACATTACACTAATTCCAAAACCAAACAAGGACAACACACAAAAAGGGAAAACTACAGGCCAATCTGTCTAATGAGCACTGATGCAAAAATCCTAAATAAAATCCTAACCAGTAGGATACAACAATGTATCAAAAAGATAATCCACCGTGACAAAGTGGGCACAAGGATGGTTCAACATTTGAAAATCAATTAATGTAATCCAACACATCAACAAAAATAAAAATAAAAACCATATGATCTTATCCACAGATGTAGAAAAAGTATTAACAAAGTCCAGTATCCATTCATGATAAAAGAACTTAAAACTCTTGGGATGGAAGGGAGCTACCTTAACATAAAATAGGCCATATATGACAAACTCATAGCTAATGTCATTTTCAGTGGTGAAAAGCTGAAATTCTTTTCACATTCTTTTTTTTTTTTTAAAGATTTATTCATTTATGCATACAGACCTGGGGTACATGCCAGAGCTGCAGGGGCAGCGAGACAATTCACCAGAGACAGAGTGGGGAGCAGAACAGGGGGATTTATGAAGTACAG
>NW_004567331.1:12331-13367 GCF_000260355.1 Condylura cristata | reverse complement strand
ACTTTCAGCAAATGCTCAGAACCTTGGTTCCGTGTGAGGTGAAGCCTGCAGAAATAGTCCCCACCCCGCCAGGAAGGGAAAATAAACGCTCGTGGGAGGGGACGGCACCGGCTTAAAAATAAACAGCGCTGAGGAGCTGGGAGAGTGGGGGGCCCCCCGCTCCTCTCCTCTGGGCCTGGGCTTCCTCCTCTGCAAGGTGGGAGCGGCCACGCCGGCCGCCAGGGGCACAGTCGGGGGGCAGGTGAGCCCCGCGTGCCTCCGCAGGCGCCCCCCTTCCCCCCTGGGGAGCCCCAGCCCCGACTTCCTGGGCTGGATTTCAGGGTGTTCTAAGTCTTCTTCCGTTTTGAGCGGGAAAGCCGCCGGCCCGCGCCACACCTGGCTGCACCTCGGGCTGACGCTGGAGGCCGGAGGGGCGCAGGAGGCCAGCTGGGGGGGGGCCGGGGCTGTCCTGGCAGGGCGGGCACACAGGCTGGGCAGGGCGACCCCCTCTGGGCGCTGAAGGTGTCTGGGGGGGCTGGGGACACGTGGGTGGGGAGGGGGTGGGGAGCCCTGGAGGCTGCTGGAGGGGAGGATGGGCCAGAGGGGGGCGGCGAAGGGGAGGGGAGGCGCTTGGGGTGCGGGGTGGGGGGCTGCTGGCGGTGACCTTGGCCTTGAGCCCGGGCTCAGCGTCTGCGCCCCGCCCGCCAGCCGGGCTCTGTGCAGTGGGGCCAGACCGCGCCTCAGGGCGGGGTCCTCCCACTGGGGTGCTGACCTCACACCTCTCTGCCTCCCTGCTCCCCACTCCGCTTTCCGGACCTTCTCCCCCCCCCCGAGTCTACCCAGGGGGGAGTCGGCCTGGGGACTGGGGACTGGCCTGGCCGGCTCAGCGCCCCCCTCCCGGCTGGGCCAGCTCCCACTCAGTTCCGGCCAGTCCCTCGCCCACGCCGGCCACCCTGCGTCGCGTTCTGTGTGCTGCTCATCTGCCCGCTGTGCGCGTCCTGCGCTGCCTACACCCACCCGCCGCCCGGGGCCCCTCCTCTAGCACCCCGTCCGGTGG
>NW_004567331.1:10353-10866 GCF_000260355.1 Condylura cristata | reverse complement strand
GGCCCCAGGGGATGTCCAGGGCCCACCGGCCCTTAGGCCTCGCTCGTGGTTTCTGAGGCTCGTGGTCCTCGGCCGCCAGCGCCCCGGCCGGAGGCTCCTGTTGGCTGTGCTCCTGCGTGGACCCCGTGGGGTGACCTCGGCGCACCCACTTGCAGGGCGACTGCCTCCTGCGGCCTCCCCCGAGGCGATGCCCAGGGCCAGCGGGAGCCTGGAAGCATCACGGCGCCTCCCTGAGTCGCGAGCCCCGCCGGCCGCTGGGCCGCGGTGTGGACGCGGCTGCCGCGTGGGTGCGCTGACCAGCCCTCCTCCCCTCCCCCGGGAAGCCCCGCACAGCCGCGGGGTCTCTTCACCGCTCCCTTCCGCGCCTCGACTGGGGCGAACACCCAGCTTCTGCTGAGCGGCGCCCACGTTTGGAGTCAGGCAGCACAGACCTGTCCGCAGGCGAGAACCGGCCGTGCCTCGATCTCCACGGGACAGTGAGACTGACTTTAGGAGGCGGGCAGCTGCGGCCAG
>NW_004567331.1:7580-8543 GCF_000260355.1 Condylura cristata | reverse complement strand
ACCGACCCCTCAGCGGAGGCCGCTCTCCTCGGGCCTGCGACCATGCCAGCGCTGTCCCCTCGGGGCAGCTCTGCCGGCCCGTGGGGGCCTCACTCCCCAGGCACCTTTCTCCTACTGACATCTTACTAGTTTTGCAACAAAGCCACGTTGTTTTATTTATTATGGCTCCATACAGCGTTTTAGTAACGGAAACCTGTTCTCCTTATTCCCCGAGTCCTGTTTCTTCTTCTCCTGGCTCTTCTCATTTCCTCCTTCGCAGTCTGGCTTCTCTGCCGTGTCTGGGAGAACTCTGGCGCCCGAGTGGGATGTGGGCATGCCAGACGGGCCTGGGTCAGCACTGGAGGGGGCATGGCGGCCTCTGACTGCCTCAGTTCCAGAGCGCTCGGCGCTTTGACCAAAGTGCCCCCAGGGGTCTGGGTGGTGCGACACCCGCCGTCCTGCCTCTCACCCCCAACTAGAGCCTCAGCTCTTCCCGCAGGAAAGGGGGAGCCCCCTCCCACGCCCTGCCGCTCCCTCCCACCCTCCTCTTCCGCTCTCGGTGCTCTGAGCAGAGATGCGGCCAACACCCCTCCTTTGTTGGTGCGGGAAGGAAGTTCTCCCGTAAGGCCGGCTCCTTTGAAGTTGCAGGCAGAATCCTCCCAGTCTGCAGAGCGGGCACGCGTGGCTCGTCTCCAGAGGTCTCCTCCGCGGGCGCTCAGCGCCTCCCCTCTTAAACAGCATGGCCGGTGCCGGGGGCCGTGTGGACTGTCCCCGCCCGAGGCCTGGCTGGAGGCCGTTGGCGAGCGGCGGGTCCGCGACCTCGGGGAAGGGGGGCGGTGCGAGGGAAGCGCCCTTCGTGGGCCAGCAGAGGCCCGTCTCCCTGACCGTCTCGCCCAGGAATCTACAGCCCGTTGGGTTGCCTGGGCGGGCGGACGTGGCCCCCGAAGGCCGCGCCCCCGGGCACATTCCCAGGCTTCTCAGCGC
>NW_004567331.1:3421-5320 GCF_000260355.1 Condylura cristata | reverse complement strand
GGGCGGGAAGGGGCGCTTAGGAGGGAAAGAGGAGGAGCAAGAAAGGGCTTTGTCAGCCGGGAGCGGACAGAAGTGTGCGGCAGAGAGGCGGCGCCCCGAGCTGGCACAGCGTGGCAGCAGCGCTTGTCCAGCGCAGCCATGAGTCGGCGCACGTGCGGGAGCCGGCTGGCAGCGCCACGCAAGCTGGCAGTGTGCGGGCACCCCGCGTCTGTCCCTGGGCAAGGGAAGCGCACGGGCCCGAGCGGGGTGGGGCTCGCGTGTGGAAGCGGCAGCTGGAAGTGACCACCAGCGGGCCCCGGCAAGGGGCCTGCGGGTCAGGTGTGGCCGGGCCACCGCGGGGCGCCCAGGCCGTGGCCTGCGTTTCGTGACACGCGACAGCCAGGCGGTGTGCAGGGTGGTGGCACCGTGAGCTGAGGCAGGTCGGACGTCCTCTGTGGGTGTGAGGGGGGTGGGCACAGCGGGAGGAGCGCGGGAGTCAGCCCGTGGCAAGTGAGAGTGCGCCCCGAGAGCTGCCGGGGAGACACCCGGCCCAGGGCGCTGCGCGGTGAGACGCCTCCTGCCACAGAGCCTCCGCGGAGTCGGAGAAATAGGAAAGAAGTCATCACACGGGGTGAGCTCGGGGGGGGGCGGGGGGAGCCCGAGGGCGAAGGCTCAATCCAGTCAAGGTCAGGTCCCACTAGCAGTGAGTTTCTGCCCCCAGAAGCTGTGCTCCTGGGGTCCCGGGAGCTGTCCGTGGTGCTGATCCCTCAGGCCACATCCTCGCAGCCGAGGATGCCCACCGCCTCGCCCCGCCCGCCTCGCCCCCAGAGGTGGACGGTCACTCAGAAACACGTCTTTGCCCCTTTGTTCTTCCTCGCACCCCAAATCCCAAGGCCAAATTAAGTCCGACGGTCACTTCTGAGCCGTAAAAACCTCCGCAAGTTGTGGGGGCCCCAAGCGGAAAGGGGCGTCACTCGCTGTTACTCCCAGGAGCACCCCACGGCGGGACAGCCTCGGCCGCGCTGGGCAGCAAGGGCCGGCAGGTCGGCCAGCGCCTCGGCCTTCAGCTGTTCCCAGGCCAGGGCGGGCGTGTGGTTTGCAAGGAGACGTCAACGCTTCTGTACGTCTGTCGTGAATCTCGGGCTGGGGCCCCGATGCAGGGCCGGGAGCTACCGGAAAGGCCCCTCAAGTGCCGAACCCCATTCCCAGGCCTTCTCCTTGTGCCGTATGGGGGCGCCGGCCCCACTGGTTCCGGGCTCTGCGGTTAGGATCCACTTCAAATCTCCGGAGGGGCTGGATAGCGCGTCGGGCTGGCAAATGCTTTTCTTCTCGTCCTTCCTTCCCAGTTACTTACAAAATATTCGGACAGAGGATACACCGCCGGGCCACGAGAGGCGCGCCCCGGGCTGCCCCCACCGGCGTGCTCTGTGACCACGCACGTCTCCCTCATGCTCCCCTGCCTGCTCGTCCGCGCCCCTTGAGGTCGCCTCCGCGTGGCCTCCATCGTGGTCCCCGCCGTGGCCTCCGCCGTGGCCCCCCGGCCCACAGGCCAGGCCACGCTGCACGCCCTCACGTCGGGGTCCCTGTCCACGCTGTGCCGCCTTCTTTTCGCTGTGTCTTGTACCATTTCCTCTCAGAATATCAGGCTCCTGCACCTTTCCCAGGGCTTTCTCCTCTTCTAAGGGGCTCGTGAACCAGTGTCCGCCCGGTGCCGGGGGGTGGGTGCCACCCCTGCCGAGGGGAGCAGCGGGCGCTCAGGAGAGGTCTGCCGCGCCCTGTGGTCACCTCCGGGGCAGGCGGGGATCGAACTCATGCGGAAGCGGCTTTAGCTCCTCAGTGCTGCGCTGTGACCCGCTGCGCCACCGGGGAGGCCCAGAAACCCGTTTTTTTTTTTTTTTTTTAAAGATTTATTTATTTATT
>NW_004567331.1:1708-2528 GCF_000260355.1 Condylura cristata | reverse complement strand
GCCGAGGCGGGCCAGACCCCGAGCCGCTCGGCGGGGCCCGGCACTCTGCTGCTTCCAGACGCCGATTTGCCCTGAGCCCACCGCGCGTTGTCAGCGAGTTCTCCCGCGCTCGCCTTCGCCTGGCTCTGGCTCTCGTAGCTGTGACGCATTCCGGAATGTACTTTTTAAAAAGCGAGTACTATTCTGCTTAAATTTAGCCTCCCCGAGGCGTTCAGCGACGCGTCGCCTTCGTTTCTGCACCTCCGAGTCCGCTGGCGCAGCTGGCGTTCCCGCCTTCCCGCCGGGGCGGCCGGGCTGAGCTCCCCGCGGGCCGTCCCCCCTGACGAGAGCTCGGACACCTCTCCGTCTCTAAACAGCTCCCCAGCTGGTCTCCTCAGTTCTCGGGAGCTCAGGAGGGACCAGGGTGTGGCGGGGGGCCTGTGGTCGCGGCACCCTGGTTTTGGGGCTTGGCCTGTCCTGGGGAGACGGCGCAGGCTCCGGTTCAGGCCGGCGGCATCACCCGGGCCAGCCCGACGGGCTCAGGGGCAGCCGAGCTCGGCCCCTGCCATGGACAGCCGTCTCCGGTGGCCCTCGGATTCCTCTGTGATTCTTGTGAGGCTGCTGAAAGTCCTGACCCTTCCTGCCGGGCCTCTGGCTGGCCGGTTCCCCAGCGGGTGCCAGCGGGCCCCTCCGTGTTCTGTCGCCCTCGGTGGCCTTGGCGGGGAGGCCCTGTCCTGCCTGGGCCAGCTCCGCCCGCTGCCTCTCTCGCCGTGGCTGCCCCAGGCCTCGCGCTCCTGCCCTCGGCCAGGCTCTTGCCGCGGCTGGGCCCTCGCCTCTGGGC
>NW_004567331.1:0-868 GCF_000260355.1 Condylura cristata | reverse complement strand
CTGGCGCCTCCTCCGCGACCCGGCGTTTCAGCCCCGCAGCGGCGTCCAGGCCCGCGGACACCTGAGCTTCCTCGGGTGAAGGCGGCTCTGTGAGGACGGGCGGGGCGGGGTCATCGTGCGCCTCCCCGCGGCGAAGCGTCCGGAGCGCAGTCACCCCGCAGCCGGAGCGTGGCCATCTGCGTCTGTGGACAGACCTGTGTCCCGAGGCCCTGGCTCCTCCTAAGCCCAGCCCCAGCGGACGCCCAGACCACGTGGGCATTGCGTGGCCCGTCACTTACACTCACACTGGAGGACAGATGCTCTTCCTTGTGCACGCAAAGCCTCACTACCGGCTGTGTCCGCCAGTCACCCCAACATACAGTCTTGAGGGTTTGCTACTTTTGCTGGGTCTGGAGCCCACACAATATGGGGGGGGTCCAGCTCCCCTTGTTCAGCGTCGTGGCTGGGGGTGGTCCCACTGGGGAGGCCCTGTCCTCGTCCGTGTTCTTTGCTGCATAGTATTCTGCCAGAGCCACACCTGCTGTCAGGGAAACCCGGGCCCTGCCGAACAGTGCCCTGAGGATGGTCCCTGGACGTGTTGGCTGGTTAGATCTTTGTCCTTTTCTACGAAGCTTCGCTGGCCCGGGGCCTGCCACTGCACCCCCGGGGGGCTCTAGTCGCTCTGAAGTCTCCCCAGACCCCAGCGGTGTTTGCTGTGTTCCAGGTGTCTCCACAGGACCTCACACACAGGCCACGGCCGGGCCCCTCCGCCCTCCCGCCGGCCGCTGGTCTCCTTATGAAACGCCTGCTCGGGCTGTGCCCATCGACTGACCACGCGGCTTCGCCCCTCTCTCCAGCGCTGCCTTCCAAGAGCTTCCAGAAGGGCCCC